>NW_027043325.1:142500-165402 GCF_036013475.1 Columba livia
ATTTCTTATGTCATATTTTTAACTTCAGGGTGGTGATTTTTTAAGCTCCTCCTTTAGTGCATTCACTAATGACAGATATGGACTCACCTTGATGTGCTGATCAGGTGCTGGAAAGCTTTTCAGCAATAGAACAAAACTTGGGGTTACACCCTCTGCTGTGCCTGCAAAGTGTCCTTTTTTTCCAATGAAAACTGAAAAATTTTCTGATAATACCATCCTCAGAGGTGCTGATGACTATCCCGAGGGACAAGGAACCTTGCAGAACGATCTAGATAGATTGGTGCATTAGGCAATGATCAACGGCATAAAATCTAACAAGTGCACCTGCCGGATTCTGCACCTAGGATAAAGTAATGCCAAGCACAAGACTAAATGGGGAGAGGATTGGCTGGAGAGCAGCCCTGCAGAAAGGAGCCTTGGGGCGCTGGTTGACAGGAGGCTCAACAAGAGTCAGCAGTGTGTGCCCTGGCAGCCAAGAGTGCAAATCCCATCCTGCGGTACATCAGACAGAGCAGAACCAACCGCTCAAAGGAGGTGATTATCCTGCTGTATTCAGAGTTGCTGTGGCCTCACCTTGAGTGCTGTGTGCAGTTCTGGGCCCCACAATTCGACAAGGATGTTGAAGTATTCCAATGTGTCCAGAGAGCAACAAAGCTGGTGACCGACCGGAAGGCGTGTCCTCTGAGGAGTGGCTGAGCAATCTGGATTTCTCAGGTTTGGAGAGAAGGAAGCTGATGAGCAAGCTCATTGCCCTCTAAAAGTTCCTGAGGAGGGAAGTGTATAGGGAAGTGCTGATCTCTTGTCCCTGGTATCCAGTGACAGGACATGTGTGAATGGTGCAAACCTGGGTCAGAGGAAGTTCAGACTTGACCCTCTACTGAGAGTGTGGTGAAATACTGGAACAGCCTTCTGAACGATAGGATGAGGGGCAACGGGCACAGCATAGGAGGTCCCATCTGAATATGAGGAAAAACCTCTTTACTGTGAGGGTGCCTGATCACTGGAACAGGCTGTCCAGAGAGGTTGTGGAGTGTCCTCCTCTGGAGACATTCAAAACCCGCCTGGACACCTTCCTGTGCCATCTGCTCTGGGCGAACCTGCTTGAGCAGGTGGGTTGGGCTAGATGATCTCCAGAGGTCCCTTTCAAGCCCAACCATTATGTGATTCTGTGACAGCTGGTTGATGCCCCAAGACTCAGCATTCAAGAGGCATTTGGCCAATGCACTTACTACCCTGTTTTAACTTTAGATCAGCCTTGAATTGGTCATGCAGTGGGACTAGATGGTCATGATAGGACCCTTACAGCTGAACTATACCTCACTTCCCTTCTTCCCTTTCTCCTCCTTTCCCTAGCAGGGGGAAGCTGCAAAGCCCCCCCACCACAGCCCCACCCAGCACCCTTTGCAGGAAGCCTTTGAGGTGCTGGCCCCAAGGCAGTCCCGGTGCCCAGGAGTTCCAGGGGGCTGTCCCTGCCCTTGGTGTCCACGTGCTGGGCACAGCTGCTGGCTGTCCCTGGTGCCTTCTCTGCCCTTTGGCTCTCCAGGACAAAGCTCCTGCTCTTCTCTCCAGTCATGGCAGAAACCAGCCCTGCAACCAAGAGAAGAGCCCTGGTAGCTGTCCCCTCTCTGCACCAGAGCTGATGTCCATGAGGCCCCACAGCGAGGAGGACCAGGCTCACAAAGCCTTTTCTGAGGGGATAACAGGATGGTTTCAACCACTGCAGCGTGGAGAAAATCCCCAGTGTGACCAGAGCCATTGGCTGCGCTGGACAGTGCCAACAGACCGCCATGGAAATAAGACTCGCTTTGAATCCATTCCCAAAGCACAGCCAGGCAAATGATGACTCTTCCCAAATGAGCAAAAAGAGTCCATTGCTGCTACTGCAGTCATGTTTCCTTTTCTGCCCAAACCAAGATCCACAGTTGGCCATCTGTACAGGGGATGCAAAATGCACTTCAGCCGCAGGGTAAACCTTCCACACCTCCTGTGTGAATTGCACCTTTCTCGGAGTTATTTGCCTACCTTGATTGGTGGGAAGAGGTTCAGAACTTATGGAAAGCCTTTAAGAGATACTCTTTGGAGTACTGAAAGAGTAAGGAAGCTACTGCCATTTTGGACATTTGCACCAAAACTCACACACATGGGATAGTGTTGTGGTGTGTGACATGGAATTTCTTTTTCTCCTTGTTCTCCTTTTTAGTAATTCCTGAGATCTTTGCTTTGGAAAAAACATACCTAAACAAAAGAATCTGAGAACAAAAGTCCTGATCAGAGAGAAGGTCCATCTGGGCCAAGACTCAGTCTCCAAAGCTGCCAGCCATCCGTGTCTACAGGGTCTTGGGGTGCTCAAAGGCCTCAGTGGCTGGGACCGGCCTCCCCTGGGGACCATCTCCTGCAGGGGCCCAGGGGGCCGTGTCTCAGCTCAGCCTGGGACCTCTGGTGCCTGCCTGAGCCATGTTGTAGGTGTGTGTGCCTGGTCTCTGCCCCATCTCCTGGACGGGCCTGGGCCCTGCCCTGCAGAGAGCGGCTCTCCTGGATGGAGTCCTCAGGCCTGGCTCAGAGCTCATCGTGCTCCAGGCACAGCTACTGAGCACAACCATCTGCTGTGCTGTGCTGTGCTGTGCTGCTCTATTCTGTACGCTCACAAGGAGTCCAATAAAGAATGTGACTGTTCACTGAAATGCCAGACAGGTTTTAGATCCAAAAACAGTTTCAGGGACACGTACACAAAGGATACAACTGGAAACAGATTTTTTTTTTTTTTTAATATTTATATTTATTTTATTAAAATTACAAATGTTAATAGAAGAAGGAGAAGGAGGAGAGCTGGCTCCTGCTGCAAACTTGCCCTGGGAGAAAGAACCCGAGAAAGCAGGGGCACGAGTGGTGCCTTGGAGGGCAAGAGCAGTGGGCATGAACCGAGCCAAAAGGGCCCAGAGGAGCTCTGACAGGTGGTCATGCTCAATGCTGCAGAGGAAGGCAAAAAAACCCCGGGGACCAGGGCCAGGTCTGCCCCGGGGGAAAATTCCTTCCTGACCCCAACACTGGCGATCGGCTGTTCCCTGAGCATTTGAGCAAGACCTGGCTCCTCGGCCCACAGGCTGGTCATGCCTCCCAGAAGACCACAGAATAATAGAAGGATAGAATGATAGGATGATGATTTCTCTTCTCTTCTCTTCTCTTCTCTTCTCTTCTCTTCTCTTCTCTTCTCTTCTCTTCTCTTCTCTTCTCTTCTCTTCTCTCTTCTCCTCTCCTCTCCTCTCCTCTCCTCTCCTCTCCTCTCCTCTCCTCTCTCTTCTCTCTCTCTCATCTCTTCTCTTCTCTTCTCTTCTCTTCTCTTCTCTTCTCTTTCTCTTCTCTTCTCTTCTCTTCTCTTCTCTTCTCTTCTCTTCTCTCTCTTCTCTTCTCTTCTCTTCTCTTCTCTTCTCTTCTTCTTCTCTTCTCTTCTCTCTCCTCTCCTCTCCTCTCCTCTCCTCTCCTCTCCTCTTCTTCTCTTCTCTTCTCTTCTCTTCTTTCCCCCTCTCCTCTTCCTCTTCCTCTTCCTCTTCCTCTTCCTCTTCCTCTTCCTCTTCCTCTTCCTCTTCCTCTTCCTCTTCCTCTTCCTCTTCGCTCTTCCTCTCCCTCTCCCTCTCCCTCTCCTCCTGCTCTCTTCCTCCTCCCTCCTCCCTCCCTCCTCCTCCTCTTCCTCTCTTCTGTCTTCTCTCTCTTCTCCTCTTGCTTCACCTCTTCCCTCTCTCTCTCTCCCTCATCCTCTTCTTCTTCTCTCTCCTCTTCTCTTTCCCCCTCCTTTCACTACCAGTACATCCTGAGGAAATTCCTGACAAACACTTGTAACCTTGCCCAGTTTAGCCATTCGCTCCCATCACGTTGTGCCAACGACACATCTACCTTCTGGTGCCCCATGAGAGTACCGGGGTCCCCTTCAAAACCACTCTGCATTCCACTTCCTACAGCTGCTGACCCTAGCTCCCCCACTCCATCAGGACGGTGAGCTCTGCAGTGCTCCCTCAAGAAGGCATTCCCTTCATTTTGCTACTGCTATCCAGCTGAAAAGGATGATCATCCATCAGATGAACCTGGAAGGTTGCCCTGCTGGGAGATGTCCTTGCAGCGGAGAAACTCAGCTGCCTCGTCCAGCTCTTCCTCCTTCAGCCCCTGTCAAGGATTCCACCGGCTCCTCAAGGACTTCCTCTCTAATGTCTTCAGGCTGCCTCCAGGCCAGCTCTGGCAGCAGACACGGGACGCTGCTCCCTTTTATACTGTCCCGGGGGCATTGTGACATCAGCATTGCCCCGTGGTCGCATTGTGACATGGAGGTGACATGGGCCCCCAGTGTCCCAGCCCACCCACTGCCCATGCACCCAGCACTCCTTGGAGGAAGGACTTCGGGGTGCTGCTGGCCCCGAGGCTGTCCTTGTGCCCAGGAGGCCCAGGGCGCTGTCCCTGCTCTTGGTGGTCACGCACTGGGCATGGCTGAAACCACCTGGGAATGGCGGGGTGGCATGAAATTACTGAGGAGGTTATTCACATACAAAGGAACTTCTTCTCTTTGCCTTTAAAGTTACTAAAAGAAACTATGAAAAACAATCCTCTAGTACATGATGGTAATGAATTGCTCTGCGAAAAGTGCTGCCATGGGTGCAGGAACCTGCCAGCCTACGTCTATTCCATTAAAGAATCTCAACATTTTGGCGCCGGCTCCATGTGTTTGGCATGTGGCCTCTCTCACCTCCTAGATGTCCAGGTAGGAAAACAGGCGGGGGAGCAGGTCTCAGCTAAACCCCAGGGCACCTGCTATGGAAAGCATAGGTGTGAAAGCATAGGCATAGCCTCTGGGCTCAGGCACCAGGCTCTGTGGGCTGGCAAATGGCTGCCTGACAGCTCAGACATGGTAATTATCCCTAATTCAAGCACTCGGGTTAATGCAAGGTGGTGCCGTGTTGGAAGCGCTTCATTAACTGCAGAAGAGTAAAGACATGCCCATGGGCAGATCCTCTGCTGCAAAGGGGCATTGTTCCTGTTGTAGCAAAAACAAGCCCAGCGATAATCTTTAGCCCATATTGGCATCAGTAGCGGGTTGTAAGAAGCGGCTAAGAAGACTAATCGGGCTGCAGATGATGGCAAGGGGCTGCATTCATCCCCAGGGGCATCATCAGGGGAGGAAGTGACCGTTACCCGGTCTTTTTCTCCAAGTGAGCTGAGAGAGTTGAGAAAAGACTATGCTCGTAAAGATGGTGAGAATGTGTTAACCTGGATGCTCCGATGCTGGGATAACGGGGCTGACACAAGAGAACTGGAGGGCGGAGAAGCCAAGCAGTTGGGATCTCTGTCAAGGGATTCCACCCTTGATGGGGCAATTGCCAGTGAGCCCAACCCCACGGCCCTCTGGACCCGACTCTTGACAGCCATGAAAACAAGATTTCGTAACAAGGATGACTGTCAATGCACATCAAGGAAATGGAATGCTATGGAGCGAGGTATCCAGTTCCTGAGAGAGTTAGCTGTGCGAGAGATTATCTGTTTTGGGCCAGATAGCCAGGAGGGGGTGAATCCAGACAGAGTTGAGTGTACACGGTCTATGTGGCGCAGATTCTCACAGAGTGCACCAGCTCCATATGCTAAGATATTGGCAGGAACGTTTGTGTCAACTGGCGGTAGACAAAGTGTTAATGACATGACTGAGCGGCTCCGGGAATTTGAGGAAAACCTTTCTGATCCCCTGGGGGCTTATGTCTCTAGGGTGGAGAAACTGAGTGAAACGACTGTTGACTGTTTTGAAAAGCTGTTGAGAGAAATGAAAGCACTCAGGGAACACACACATGGCTCTCGATTTGTACGAACCAATGCTTCAGCTATTAGGAGAAAGCATTTCCAATATCCAGAGAGAGAGAGAAAGCGTTTCCAGTCCCCAGAGAGAGAGAGAAGGCGTTCCCAATCTCCAGAGAGAGAACACAGGCAGGCCACCAGCAGAGGTTTGCTGTGGTCCTTCCTACGTGAGCAGGGAGAAGATATGAGTAAGTGGCACAGTAAACCTGCTGGGGAACTTCAAGAACGAGTGCATGAGTTAACAGGGCAGGCTTCTAGGAAAAGGGCTGCCCCGGTTTACAAAAGAGATTCTGGTGCTCATGAAGGAACCTCTAATTCACACCGAGTGACGGTGGAAGACCGAGATTAGAGGTGCCCTGCCTCCAGCCAGGCAGAGGAAAGGGATAACAGGGTTTACTGGACGGTACAGATAGGATGGCCTGGTACAACACACCCCCAGGAGTACAAGGCTTTGGTGGACACTGCTGCTCAGTGCACAATAATTCCTTCAGGCTGTAAGGGGACACAACTCATCAGTATTTTTGGAGTGACTGGCGGGATCCCAAGAGCTGACTGTTGTAGAGGCTGAAATGAGCCTAACTGGAAAAACCTGGCAAAAGCATCCCATTGTGACTGGCCCAGATGCTCCGTGCATCCTTGGCATCGACTACCTTAAGAGAGGGTATTTTAAGGACCCAAAAGGGTATAGGTGGGCATTTGGTACAGCATCTGTGGACACTGAGAGAATTGAACAGCTGTCTGATTTGCCTGGTCTTTCAGATGACCCTTCTGTTGTAGGACTGCTGATGGCTGATGATCAGCAGGTGCCAGTTGCTACCACAACGGTGCATCGTCCACAGTATCGCACCAATCGGGACTCTTGGATTCCTACTCAGAAATTGATTCGTCAACTGGAAAGCCAGGGTGTGATCAGGAAGACTTGCTCGCCTTTCAATAGCCCAATTTGGCCAGTGCGTAAGTCTAGCGGAGTGGAGATTAACTGTAGACTACTGTGGCCTGAAGGGGGAAGGGGGAAAAAGGGTGAAGGGAAACCTTCCACCACGGTTTTGATTGTCTCCCCATGATCAAACCACGACAAAAACAAAGAATCAGCGTGGTGAGGCTGTCGAGTGGCCCTTGGTTTGTCCTGCAAACAACCTCTGAATGCGGATTCTTGCAGGTGCAGCGGAGCAGGCAGCAGCATCTGAGTAAAGCTCTGGGGGACGGGGTCCTGTGTGCTGGGGACAGCTTCCCTCGCCATTCTCTGCTCCCTCCTCCTCCAAGCAGGGGCTGCCCCAGCCGCGCACAGCCAGTCCCAGCCGGGCCCGGAGGTGGGTGTCTCCATGACAACCGCCCGGGCTCTGTGACGTCATAACCAGAGGCCATTGTGACACGGGGTGGACATCACCAGAGGCCATTGTGACGTCGGGGTCCCCGCCCTGACCGTGGGGGTATTTAAGGAGCAAGAGCCCTGGGGTGCTCACTCCCAGGAGAGCAGCTTCTCAGGAGCAGCAGCTTCTCAGGAGGCAGCAGCTTCTCACGAGGCAGCAGCTTCTCACGAGGCAGCATCTCCCCTGGGTGCCCGTTGCGGCTCTTTGATAGAGGAGAACCAAGATGCCAACTGACAAGGAGGTGTCCTGCTCCTCCTCCTGCCCGCAGATCAGCCACAGCCTGGGCCAGCACACCCTCCAGAGCACCTGGGTCACCCCCTCGGTCCAGGAGCGCTTGCAGGACCACCATAAAGGTCCCCAGGAGGGGTCTGGCTGGCCTCGCAGCACCAACAGCGAGGCAGCAGCAGAGGCAGAGTGCCCGGCACCTGCCCCACAGGGCCCCACAGCCAACGACGCGGCTCTGTGGGACACAGCCCAGCGCATCGTCAGTGAGGCCGTGCGCAGGGCTGTGGCTCAGATCGTGGCAGCTGGCCAGGAACCAGAGGAACAGCAGGACCTGGCCCAGCACATGGACTTGCAAGATGAGAACAGCAAAGAGGCGTGCCAGGGCGGAGACACCATCCACAGCACCTGGATCAACCCCTCGGTCCAGGAGCACCTGCAGGACGCCCCTGCAGGTCCCCAGGAGGGGTCTGGCTTGACCAGCACAGACACGGAGGCGGCAGCAGAGGCAGAGCGCCCGGCACCTGCCCAGCACAGCCCCACAGAGGACGATGTGGACCTGTCAGACATTGTGGAGTACATCGTCAGTGAGGCGGTGCGCAGGGCTGAGGCTGAGATCCAGGGACCTGGCCAGCAACCGCTGGAACAGCAGGACCTGGCCCAATGCACGGATGTTCCAATGGCAGCACCAGCACCTGCAGGACTTGAAGCCATTGAGGCTCATTTGGCAGGAGAGGATGAGGGACAGGCCAGCACAGCCCTTCTCGTCCCAGCTGCAAAGGAGGAAGAAGAGAACACGGTTTCTCCAATGTCTGCAGAGCATGGGGGAGAGACCAGCGCAGACATCGCCTGCCCAGCGCAGGGCCCGGCTCCACGGCGACGGCCTTCCCGGTTCAGGAGGGCGCTCCGGGCTCTGCGCAGGGCTTTCCGCTGCAGCTGCACCGCGGGACAGCAAGAGGAGTAGAGCCGCGACCGCGGCGTTCACCTGCCCTGAGGACATGGTGCTGCCAGCCTCTGCTCAGCCTTGGATTGTTTTCAAAAGCAATAAAGCCAATTAAAAAAAAATGTCAAGTTTTCCCCCTGTGCTCCTCTGTTCCTGCTCCACCTCGGGACAAAGAAGGCTGCAGGAAATCTCTGTCCTCGGGGTGTCCCGGCCTTGGTTGCCGGAAGCCCTGGGCTGGTGCTGCCGCAAGCCGGCAGTCTGGCTGGATCCCCCTCAAGCTCCCTTCCCACCCGCCTGTCTCCAGTTCCAGTCCAGGACTTGGAACATTTGAGATCTATTGCCGACTTGGCCTGGTTGACCTGCACCGTACGGCATCCCCTTCGTCTCACAAGGAACCTCCCCATTGCGGGGGTGTTTTGGAGCACCTGCATGAGCTGATACAGGCGAGACCCTCCAAACCCGCATGTGGTCCCTCTCCTCCACCGAGGGTCTTCCAAGTCAGGAAGAGCCGGCTGCTCGCTCCCTTGCTGGAGATCTGAGCCATGACCCATCTCTGCACAAGGCTCTGATGCACAAGGCTGCCAGCGTCACGAGAGCACGTTCAGGCTTGAGACACCGGGGAGAAGCGCCGCAAACAGTGCTGGTCTTGACAAGAAATCCACCCGCTCAGAGCTTCGTCTCGGATGCGAGTTACTCTGCCCTGGGTTTCTGGGGCCCAGAAATGGAGGGAGGCTCAGGTATAAACCCAGTCAGCCAAGAGCCGCAGCAGCTGCCGATCCCTGTGTGGTGCATTGCAAACCAGCCATGGCTGTCTGTGGCTGCTGCATGGCCCGGGCTGCAGCCTTCGCAGCATCCTCCTCTTCCCCAGCACCCCCGTGCACTGCACAGACCCAGAGCTGATTGCAATGGCTGGGGCAGCACCGGGCAGCAGCAGCATCTCTCTCCCCAGCCTCCAGCTGCCCAGTTGCCCTGCAGGGAATTTCTGCCTGGGAAGGGCAGAGTTGTATTGCGATCGGCCGGGGGCTCAGGACAAAGCACAGCACCGCCACGTCCCCGGAGCAGAGCCCTTCTTTTCCTGGCTTGGACTGGTGTATTCCTCCTGCTCACAGCGCAGTCCTTCTCTGGGAGAAGGTGACGCCAGCACTTTCAGGGAAATTGGAACGTCATGATGGAGTGGACGTGAAACAGCCTCACTTCCCGAAAAGCCAAAGGAGTAAAACTGACATGGAACAAAGCAAGTAACTTGCCACAGCTGTCCAGCCTGCGCTCCTCAGGCGGGAGGTGACCGGCGACACGTTCTGGTGCTGCGGGGCTGTGCCGCAACAAGTCAGTTGGGGCCGTGGCCAGAAAGGTAGTGATGTACATCTAGAGATACCCACATCGTTCTGTGGGAAGCATCTGTTTCCTCGGCACAATTTGGAACACTTTTGACACACGGGACTTGCTGGGCCCTAAATCACAGCTGCGTTGGCTCCTCTAAGGCTCCCAGTTCCAATTCAGCAGGTGCCCAGTTCAAGGTGTTGACTCAGCAACGTGTACTTCTCTTTAATCTGTATTATGTGTTCTCTCTGAAATCAACACTTCCTTCCTAGGAGCAATTTGGGTCCCAGATGGACCAATGGCTACTGGGTCCCAATGGCTACGAAGCCATTGGACTTGTTGACAGTAGTTTACCAACAGTAATTTGCCAACAGGAGGAGTTCTTGCTAAATTAACAGCAAAAGCCATGCTGAAAAATGCAAGGGAGTGTAGGTAGTTAGGGTCTGGCGGCCGGAAGATCTCGTGCTGTACGGAAAGATAATAGCCCCTCCCTAGGTAGGTAGGAGTATGTGAGGCAAGCAGACGGAGGTGATGTTGTTAACCTAAGGTATATAACACTGTGTTACTTGTTAATAAATGCCATTTGTTTTCCACCACATTGGTGTCTGCGTGCTGATGGACCGAGCGACCTGGGGTGTGGTCGCCGTGCTGTTGCTGAACCAGGTCGTCATTGCCTACTGAGAGGCAACAAGTGGTGCCGAAACCCGGGAATCATCCCGGAAAGCCTGGGAAATCATCGCCTGGACTCGGGTGAACAGCAGCCGGAGCGGCAGGACCAGCCCAGCGGAGAGGACGCTTCCGGACCCGCGGGGAGGATGGGAGCCCTCGTGAAGGTCGTATCCCAGTTACATAAACAATGGGGTATTGATTGCAAGTCTAAAGATTTTACTCTCGCAGCTGCGAGGCTCTTGCAAATCGGGGTTATCGAACAGCCGGTGGAAATTCTCCACCCGGAGGTGTGGGACAAGTGCACTAAAGCGCTTGCCGACGAAATGATGTCCTCGGGTAGTGGGAAAAACCTTAAGTCATGGGGGAAAGTTGTAAAAGCTCTGCAGAAGGCTAGATGAGCGCAGGAAACCTGGAAGGCAGCACAGGCTTGTTTGCTGGCCACCCCACAATTGGGGGTCGGGACGGCTACGCAGACCCCGCACCCCCCAGATAGTGACAATCCTGCTGAACCTAAAGGTCTGCGAGAGGGCGACCCCCCCGGGGCGACCACGCAGACTCCACGCTCTCCGGTTAATGACGATCCGGCTGAGCCCAAAGATCAGCGAGGAGGCGAAAATGAGACGCAGGAGCGAACTAAATCTTTTTGGGGTGGGTTAGTCGAGGAAGCCAGGCGTGCTGCTGAGAAAACAGAGTCTGAGGGATTTGGGACGAGACCCCCAATGTATGCGCCCCAAGATGTCGCCCAGCGCGCGGGGGAGGAGAGGGATGAAGAAGTTCTTGGGAGGAATGGCATTCTTGGGTGGAATGGTGCCCTTGGGGGGCATGGGGAGATAGCGCTGGCAGAGAATGTGGAGAGTGACCTTGCAGGTGCAAGCGAGCGCGTGGAAGTGAACAATAGAGCATCGAGCTTTGGGGGCGGAGGCGTGAACAAGGGGTGGAGAGCCGATCGGGGTGTCCACCTGGGGAGGCGCCATCGGGGGGCGGACACCTCCCCGCGCAGGAGGCGGGGCCAGCCAAGAGGGAGGGAACAGCCCGCCCGTACTGGGCGGGGGCGGAGCAGGGAGCCGCCCGCCCATAAGGGTAGTGGGCAGGGCTGGAGCTCAGAAGCCACCGGTCAGTCTAGTTCCAGTTCCGGATCGGATACGCAAGTAACTGACCAGTCGAGTTCCGACTCCGATTCAGATACCAATTCATATTCGGAGGAGGAAATGGGAATAAACAGAATTAGAAACAAAAACATCTCTTTCCGATACGAAACGGAACCACGAAAGAAAAAAATTCCTCTCACGGACTGGAGAAAGATGAAGATGGCGTGTGCCGATTGGGCCCCATCGGCCGCTCTGGCGTTCCCGGTCTGGGTGACGGACGGGGGACAAAGGGTTCACACACCGATAAACCCCAAGGATATACAAGCGATCGTTAAAGCCATCGCGGATAAAGGGCTTAATTCTGCCCTGGTTTCCACCCTCATAGACGGCATTTTTGGCGGAGATGACATGCTCCCGTATGACATCAGCAAATTTGCTGATGACACCAAGTCGGGAGGGAGTGTCAACCTGCTGGAAGGCAGGAGGGCTCTGCAGAGGGATCTGGATAGACTGGAAAAATGGGCCCATTCCAGTGGGATGAAGTTCAATAAGGCCAAATGCCGGGTGCTGCACTTTGGTCACAACAACCCCCTGCAGCGCTCCAGGCTGGGCACAGAGTGGCTGGAGAGCAGTCAGACAGAAAGGGACCTGGGGGACTAATGGACAGGAAGCTCAACATGAGCCAACAGTGTGCCCAGGTGGCCAAGAAGGCCAATGGTGTCCTGTCCTGTATCCAAACCAGCGTGGTCAGCAGGACAAGGGCAGTGATCCTTCCCCTGTGCTCTGCATTGGGGAGGCCACACCTGGAGTGTTGTGTTCAGTTCTGGGCCCTCAGCTCAGGAAAGACATTGAAGTGCTGGAGCAGGTCCAGAGAAGAGCAACAAGACTGGGGAAGGGACTTGAACACAAGCCCTATGGGGAGAGGCTGAGGGAGCTGGGCTTGTTTAGTCTGGAGAAGAGGAGGCTTAGAGCTGAGCTCAGCACTCTCCAGAGCTACCTGAAGGGCAGTTCTAGCCAGGTGGGGATTGGTCTCTTCTCCCAGGCAGTTAGCAATAGGACAAGGGGGCATGGGCTTCAACTCTGCCAGGGGAAATTGAGGCTGGATATTAGAAAGAAATTCTTTACAGAGAGAGTGGTCAGGATTGGAATGGCTGCCCAGGGAGGTGCTGGACTCACCGGCCCTGGAGGTTTTTAAACTGAGATTGGACATGGTGCTTAGTGCCATGATCTAGTCAATGGACTGGAGTTGGACCAAGGGTTGGACTGGATGGTCTCTGAGGGCTTTTCCAACCCAGTCGATTCTGTGATTCTGTGATTCTATTTGTAGTTGCTTTTGGTAGATATGAGCAGCACTTTACAGCTTAAAGTTTTAGCAAATACAGTTTACCAAGTAACATGAAGCAAAGAGTATATTAAAAATCATACAACCTTATGTGCATAAAGACTTGATTATATTTAGTGTGCCTCTACTTAAGGTAAATGATTAATATTAAACTTAAATTGGTCTCATCCACTGAGCTGTGAGTAGTAAAACCATTGCCATACAGCTCACTTATTTAGCAGGGAGAGCTCACAGTGGCTCATCCAGGCTGTCATATTTATAGAATGAAGAGATAGACTCGTAGTCACATTGCACACGGTAAGAAAAGTGTCTGAGACTTGTGTATTCACAAGTTACCGACATTCAGTTGCTGTTCTGCTTGGCTGTGGGTCTCCTGGCAGGAGTTCTTGGCCTGGGTACGGCTCAGGCCCTTCCCTCCTCCGGAGCCTGGACCAAACTGCTGTGGGTTTGGCTGGGGGTGATTGGGGGATCGAGTGCATCTGCCACCCCTGGCAGCCCAGAGAGAACTGAGCCAGACAACGGGACTCCTTTACGCAACATCCCCATAGATGGATGCTCCTGGAGCAAGGAGCGTGGCATTGAGTAGGTCTGTGACATCCCCACCATGCACCAGCTGCTGGGAAAATGGAGCGGTGCAGCAGGCTGTTCAAGACTGTGCTCAGAACAATGGGTGCTGGAACTTTTAGAAACGGATTGAAACTTGAATCAGACAGGTGCCCAGAGCTGAGCTGGCCTGTGCCTCCCAAGGGGACCTCCTGACCCTCCTTGCCCAGGCACAGGGTCACAGTGGGGCCCTTTGTGACCTCACTTGGTGACACCCACTGCCCTGCACGTGCTCAGCGCAGCTGTGGGCCCAGCCCACACTGTCTGACAGGACGGTGACGAGACAGGGTGCGAGCACGGAGCTGGCGAGAGCCCCGAGCGTAGCCCACGTCTGTCAGAGAATCGGAGAATCTTTTTGGTTGGAAGAGACACTTACGATCATCGAGTCCAACCACAACCTAGCTCTAGCTGCCCCCGGCAGACTCTCTGCTGCCCCTGGCAGACTTGGAGCAAGGAGCTCCTGAGCGCAGCTCACATCTTTCCCCAACGAGGAGCACACGAGCGCAGCCCACACCCTTCACCGCTGCCTCTGGCAGAGCTGCAGCACCAAGGCGTTTTGCAGAAGCATCCGCCTTCCCCATCCTTAGTCCTAGCCTTTGACTGCAAAATGGCGGAGAGACCCCCCATCCGCCCTAGGCTGGCTTGGCAGGAGGAGGTTGGGGCTCCCCAGGAGCTCAGATCTCCACTGGACCCCAACCAGGTGGATGTGGTCCAGCCACTGCAGATTGGTGAGTCAGGGGCACTGATTGTCTGGCCAGGGTGGGGCCCAGCGATCGCTCTCTGCTCCACACCGGGATCACGGTTCCCCACGCACTGGCAGGGGGTTCCATGGGTGGTGATCATGCTGCCTGAAGCCCAGGGCTGCTCCGAGCTGGGAGCCGGCCCCAGCACAGCCTCTGCGGGCAGAGGGGACCCAGCTCCTGCTGCAGGGCACGGGCAGCGAGAGGCAGCTGGGCGGGCAGGAGGCAGCCGTGCTGCGGGACGGGGACCTTTCCTGCCCGTCTGAAGCGAGTTCCTCACCCGCTGCACTGGGCGCTTTCCCCGTCCTGCCTGGCTCCAGCATCGCAGCCCGTCTGCCGGGCACCCTGCAGCCCTGACACGCACGGGGAGACTGTGCTGGGGCAGCGGGCACTGGGATGGACATGGGGCAGAGCTCCTTCTGCCCTGTCCTGCCTGCAAACCCTCTCTGCAGCCCTCCCTGCTCTCCCCCTTTATTAGATGCCGATGCGTTACCTGTGAACGCATTTCTAAGCGGATACATGGACTCCATCGTGTCCTTTCTCGGCAGCCCAGAAAAGGTAACCGCAGCCGCTTTAAAGGCGGCTGTGCCGGCGTCTGCTGACAGGGGCTCTGCTGCGGGTGCTGGAGGGTGCTGGCTGGGCAGAGCTGCTGCTCCCAGGTCTCTAATTGGCACTGCAACCCCATGCTGCGGTTCTGCTGGCCACATGTCCCCACCTCACGCTCCCTGCTTGTCTCTCTGTCCCCTGACTGCCAGGACGAGAAACAGAAGATGGAGTTTCTTAAATGCATTGCCATGATCTTCAGAGCCACAACATACGACGACTTGTCCCAGGGCCTAGGTCTCTTCTGCCGGGGATACGAGCTGGCAGAGAATAACAAGGTGAGTGGAAACCCGGCAGCACTGGGGAAGTGGGCAATGCCCCCGGCACCGGCACCCTGTGAGGACAGCGTTGGCAGGGCTGGAGGCTGGTGGCGCTGGGTGCTGGCAGCTGCAGGTCCCATCCTGGCTGTGCTGTGCAGGTGCTGCTGGAAGAGGAGCCCAGGGACCAACTGCCTGCAGTGGTGCAGCGCATTGCCTCATTTGCCATGGCTGAGATGAGGTACCTGCCCATCCTTCCTGGGAACTCCTGCCCCAGAGCCCCCTGTCCACCTGTACAAGACCTCCAGGCACTGCTCCCAGTGCCAGTGTCCTACTGGCCCCTCTCTCTTTGTAGCTTCGTGGAGGAGGTGCTGGAAGGCAAAGACATGAACCACATCCAGGCCTGCTTCTCCAACGTCTTCATGCTTCCTTCAAAAGAGGAAATGAGGGGCCTGAAACCTTACCTCTACTTCATGGTAAGTGTTGGGGGAGCTACAGGAGCCCCGGTCCCTCTGGGCTGCTCTCTGGTCACCACGTGCTGTGCTATGACCAGAGATCCCAGACAGGCTTTACTTTCTCACTGTTGTCCCTTCCCCCGTTCCTGTGGGCCTGGCCACGTCCAGTGCCATGGGCTGCTCTGCTGCCAGCAGATTATTTGCCCCTGGGTCTCTCCCAGGCGCAGCGAATCAGCACACGAGTCCTCCCTTGCTCCTGGGAGTTCAGATCAGTCTCTTGGGGTGAGAGGGATGGCAGGAAACATGGCCACGACTCGTTGTCTTCCTTGCAGACCATGAAGGCTGTGGACAGCGTGCTTGTGGCATTGGCGCTCAACTCTCCTGCCTCCGAAGTCAACGAGAAGATGCAGGATATCTTCCAGGTCTGGGGTGTATGAAGCTTCACAAGGGCTGTTCCTCACCCTGGGGATGGGGTGTCCACTCTGGAGGTGACAGTCCCACCCCGTGCCGTGCAGAGAGCGCTGCCGGGAGGGTGCCCACCTCCCCGGGGAACCAGGGGCTGCCCGCCAGGCTCTTCTGCAGCACAGTGGCCGCAGAGGATGGCATCTGCCATCCTGCCTGGCCACAGGGCAGGCCCAGGGCATTTGTCCCAAGCCTGCCAGAGGCCTGAGGGCAGGAATCCTATTACAGGCTTTGTTCCAGATTATAGGAAGCCTTAATGGACTGGGCCAGTGCAACCCTGGACTTGAGCAGTGCTGCTTCTGCTGGAGCGGTGGCTGCTCCCAGGGCTCACCAGCATTTTCTCTCTTCCCAGATGCTCTTGACGTTCACCACCTCTGAGAGGGCATCTGTGCGGGAGAGGGCTGTGGGCAGGATGAGGGTGCTGAGCTTCTTGCTGGCCAACTACTCCTCACTGAAGGTAAGGACCAGGCACTCCCTGCTCTGCCAGGACCCAGATCTGCCCCAGTCCTGTGTTGGCCGGGACTGCCCAAGGAGAACTGAGGGAGCCCAGGTCTGGCAGCTCTGCCCGCATGGGGCTGTTCTGGGAGACGGGCTCTGCAGGGCCCTGCAAAGCTCTGACCACCCTCAATCCAGCCCTGGGCACACTCTTGGGTTCAGGGCTTTGGCCCCACATACCCTCAGCCCTTCTGCACTTCCTTTGCCCTTGTCCAGGCTGATCCAAATGAGGACGGAAGTGATTCCTGTGCTGAGATCGAGATGCCAATCCTTGGACAGCTGCTAGGACATCTCCTCCTACTCCTGTCATTCAAGGAAGAAGAGACCAGCTGTTTGGCTATGGACACTCTTTGTTTCCTCTTCCAATTCAAGCGTCAGCAACACTGTAAGAGAAGCTGTGGTGGGATATATCCCTCTGCACAGCCACATCAGCCAGTACCCCTGCTTGTCTTCCTGGGTGTTGTGATGGACCCTTCTCCTGCTTGCTAGAGACAACACCATGTCACCAGCACTGTCCCTCCTCTGCTCCTGCCCCGCAGCACTGCAGCCACTCGAGACGTCTCCCTCATCACTGTTATTCCAGCCACGGGGGACTGAACTGTGGGACTTCATGCAGAGCTCTATGGCCTTGGAGTTTCCAGGGCCAGGAGCATTCGCACACGTACACTGGAGGCGGGTCAGCCTTTCCGTGGCCCCGCTCTCCACCACCTCCTCCCCTGACTATTGGTCATAACCTCCCTCCTCGGCCATTCCAAGTTCAAAGCTCTTTCCGGTACTGGGGAAGCTGCTGTGTCTTACCAACTGTTGTGTATTTCCCTGCTTTTTAGGTGTGACACTGCCAGAAGAGAATGCACAGCTCCAGGAGGACTGGGAAGCCAGTATCACCTCCTTGACCTCTTCGCCCAGTGCTACTCACATCACCAAGGTAATGAGCTCCTATCTTGCTGGCACTCTTGTTGGTGGCATCATCAGGAGACTTGTGAGAGCAAAGGCCTCCACAATCAGGGGGCTGGCATGTCCCTGCTGAGAGGGTTCCTGCTGTCCCCGAGCAGGGACGATGCGAGGGCTGCTCTCCAGTGTCCCAGCAGCAGCCCCAGTCCTGATGGCCACCAGCCCTGGTTCACGGCAGGGCCAGCAGCCTGTGCCCAGGACCCCAACCCTCCTCCCTCTCCCCGGGCCTCTCTTCTCATCTTCCCATGCAGTCACTGCTGCCCCTGCTGCCAGCTTTGCTGCGGGCACTGCCGCAGCACCGCCGGACGTCTCTGCAGGGCTGCTGGCACTGCCCGGCTACGCAGCAGCACCGGGGCACTCGGTGTGACTTGGCTTCGCTGCCTCCCTTCCTCCCTTAGCTCTTTGAAGAATACCTCCAGCCTTCCGAGAGGACAGACATGGTCCTGGTGTTCATCGAGGCGATGAGCGACTCCAGCACCTTTGACAAGGTGGCGGCCAGAAACATGCTGGGCATGGTCAAGAGAAACTGCGATTTCTGGCTGGTGGATGTAAGTGGCCTTTGGCTGGATTGTCCTGCCCTTCGGCCCTGTCAGGCCTTGTTCCTCCCTCCATCCATCTCTTCCTCTCAAATCCCAGTAAAGTGAAGCCACCTGAAGGCGGCAGAGAGGGATGGGAAGGACATCTGAGGAAAGGGCTGCACTCCAGTGGCAGCACCATCCTCACCTGTGTCTCCTCCAGGTGCCAAAGATCACAAGCTGCATCCACAAAGCCCTGCAGTGCATCAACACAGCACCAGCCCGGCGGAGTGTGATGTCCCTAATTGTCTGGATGGCTGACAAGTGCCCTGGGGAGGTGGTCTCGACGCTGCTGACAATCGCACCACCAGGAGACAGGTACCGGCCCCAAAAGCCATGAAGGCTTGTTCCCTGTGGGGAGAGGGGCCCAGAGATGCTCTGGCTGCCAGCGCCAAGGGATCCTGCAGGACAACCCCGAGGAGCAGGACCCTCCATCCCACCACGCTTTCCAGCGCTGGGGGTCAGCCAGGCCTGCAGCAGCCACAGCTGAGCAAGCCAGCCCAGAGCCCCCCACTGCACTCCTGCCAGCCCCACGGGAGCAGCAGCTCAGCCTCTGCTGCTGCCCAGGGCATCCCAAGCGTCCTTCAGCGCGGAGCCGGACACGCTGCTGTGGCCCAGGCTGCCCTGCTGACAGAGCGCTCTCTCGCAGCACTGCCCTGGCACTGTGGGAGGTGATGTTCTCCGTGCCCCAGACCCTGCAGAACGTGTTGAAGGAGCTGCTCATCCAACTCCAGGACCGGCACTATAGGGTCTTATATACACACCGGGAGGACACCGCCATCCTTCGCTTGGCTGTGAGTTACTGGAAGAAGCTCCTGGTGCCCCAGGAGCTGCACGGTGCCAGGAGCCCCAGCAGCTCTGCCGGTCGCTCACTGCTGGTTTGCTTTCAGATACTGGCCAGCAGTGACTTGCAAGATGAGGAGTTTGCTCCTATGTACCTAGTCATGAGGTTTCTGAGGCAACGAAGGCCAATGATGCTCTCCCTGTTGCTCAGGGCCATGATGACGCTGTCAGAGACAGATGAGATGGTGAGTGGAGTGTCGCCAAGGGCAGCCGTGTTGGCAGCCAAGGGCCGGGGCAGTGGGTTCGGGCTTGGCCTTGGCTGGCAGTCAGGCGCTGGGGTGCCTGATCCAAAGGCCCTCCCTGCCATGGTGGGGCCTGGGGGCTGCCTGGGGAGCTCTCCAGGCATCGACCTGGTCCCAAGACGGAAACTCTCTTCTTCATACAGGCCAGAAAAATGGAGGTCATGCTGCCAGACCTGATGTGGGTCCTGCAGTACGGCAATAAGGCCATCAAGATCAAGGCTCTGGTCATCTTCAGAAACGTGATGGCTCAGCTGGAGAGGGAGGAGGCCAGTCCCATCGCTGTGCGGCTGGCAGAATTTCTCCTGCCCTTCTTTGATGACGTAAGGCTGATGTATAAGGCTGATGTATAAGGCTGATGTATAAGGCTGAGCCCCGCGGGTGGGCACTGGACAATGACAGCTGCCCTTCAGCCCAGCCATCGGAGCAAGGGCTTCTCCTCTGCTTTCTCCCCGGGGCTCTTGCGGGATGGTTTCTGCGTTCTGCAGCCCAGCCCAGCTTCTCCCTGCCCGCTGCTCCCACAGCTCCTCCCCACCATGGCTGCTGAGGCTGCTGGGGGTGCTGGCTGGCTGGGAGAGCACTTTGAGGCACAGGCACTGCCTGAGCAAGTCTCACGAGTGGCCTTTCATGGACCCAGGGCCGCAGATCTGGCCACAACTGCAGTGTGCACAATGCCGCCCTGGAGCATCTCCCCTCACATCAGCCATGCAGGAGCTTCTGCTCCCCGTGGGCAGAGAGCTGCTGGTGCTCAGGTCCTACTGTGCTGCTCCCTCCCAGGAACTGAGCCAGCTGAGAGAGATCTCCATCAGCCTCTTCAGAGACCTGATGAAGATGGTGGTGGGGAATGACAAGAGAAAGATGAAGAACATGGTGCGACTTGGCCTGCTCCCTCTCTTCTTCCGAATGAGTGACCAAGTGCAGAGCGTGGCCAAGGTACAGATTTAAAGCCGAGCAGCGATGCAGGGAAGAGACCCCTGAGCGTTTGGGCCAGGGCATGTCCCCGCTCCCTAAGGGCAGAATCGCCCCAGGAACAAAGCCCAGAGCAGGGGGACACCAGGTCTCCTGCCCCAACCGTGGTGCCATCTCCCAGCTTCTGCTGTTCCGTAGGTTGCCAGGGAAGCCCTCCTCGGTGCAGCAGAGCTCCTCAAGTGGAAACAGCTTGAAGATCTGGTGCAGGCACAGCAGAAATGGAGGATTGGAGAGTGCTTGGTGAGGACAACCCCCAAGGCCCAGGGCCCAGGCTGGACGGGGCTGCCCCACATGTCTGGGCTGTGGGCTCTGCAGATGTGCCTCCCCTGCTCTGCTGCAGCCCCGAGCTGCATCCTTGTTCCCTGTCCTCAAGAACAGAGCCCCCAAGGACTCTTCTCTGTGTCCCGTTGCCCTCCCCGCACCCCGCAGGAGGGAGGTCTCTCAGCACCCCTGGGACCCCTCAGCCTGTGTCTCTCTCTCAGCCCCACAGGGCTCCTGGCAGGAACACGGGAATGGCCGGAGGGGAAGAGGAACACGGGTTCCTGGAGGAGAGACTGGTCCAGCCAAGTGGGGAGGGACAGTGACGTGCTCACACCCTTGTGCTCTCTGCAGCTGGAGCAGGACAGGAGCAGGGCTGAAGAATACTTGAGTCAGAGCCTGCTGTACTTGGGGGATGCTCAGGCCAGCTTGCGAGAGGCCGCCTTGAGGTTCATCGGTGAGTCACAGCCCCCGGGCCCCTCTTTCGGCAGCCTGGCCCCAGTCCCCGCCGCTGCCCTGGCACAAGGAGCAGCCCTGTGGCTGCCAGAGCCCCGGCTGCCCCGGGCAGGGCCTTGGCCTCCCCTCCCAGCCCTGCCCATGCAGGTGGCCTTGGTGGCCGCCTTGCCCGGTGCCACCATCTCGGCTCCTGCTCTCCCCTGGGCTCAGCCCTGGTGAGGGGAGGGAGCAGGGGCTGATGGAGCTCTGTGCCCAGGGCTGGCTGCGCGGCACCTGAGGGGCCCAGGCAAGGAGAGTCTGTCTGAGATCTGCAGAGGTGAGTAGGGAGCGTGGTTGGGAGGGGATGCCCGGGGGTCTCTGCAGACATGGGAGCTCATCTGGGTTCTGCTTCTTTCTGTTGCAGCCATTCAGCCCTTGGAGCAGGACAGCGAGCCCTCCATCTGCTCCCTGGCATCTCAGACCATTGTCATCGTGTGCTCTTCATGGAAGCGGCCAAGATCACGATGGACCCTGCGAGCCCTGTGCTGCTGGCGCTAAACCAGGTGGAGGAGCAGCTCTTCTTGAGGAAAACAGCTGTATTTTAATAAAGAGCCCTTCTTGAAGTTGGGTTGTATGTCTGCCTTTTCCAAGGATCCCAGAAGCTCTCTGAGTGCTCCGGTACTTTTGAGAGCACAGCCCAGGATCGTGGGCAAGGATGACGGAGCAGACAGGAGCACTCGCAATGAGCCATTCCAGCAGCTGAGATGAATCTCACTGAGCCACTGAGATTTGTTCCTGGAGTCACACACAGAAATGTCAGGGTCGGTCAGGCATCCATGCCTGAGGTGGCCTCGTGAACTCCTTCTGCACCCAGGGGTGTTCAGAGACAGAATCTTTCCCTGTTGCACATAGAGGCCGTAGCCTTGGTTTCCCTCTGGCCTCCTGTTGCCACTTCCAAAGGATGGGAGGCACCTCAGGCCTGTGGTGGGTCGCCTGCTCTGCACTCAGCTGAGATGTCCCACGGCATTAGGAATGGACATGGGGACCTGAGTTCAAGGAAGCACAACCCAGTGCTGCATTCAGGCTGTTTCCCATAGGATGTTTCTGCCAACATGAAGTGACCTCAAGACACTGTCTGTCCCACAGGCCCTCATGGAGCTCTGGAAGACAAGCGCTGCTGCTCCCTGGCAGTGCTGCCATGATGGACTCTTTTCCCTCCTCCCATGTACACAGGAACTGTCCCTGCATGTCCATACAGGCCTTGCAGGAAGGATATAGTGAAAAACAAGTAAAAAAAAGCCCTTTATTCTGTTTAAAGACAAGGAGAGCACGGCTCCTCATTTACAGAGCCAGTAGTTATAAAAGAAAAGCAGACAGAGAATTAAGAAAGGGGATGACAACATTATCTCAATTAAAAAACAGCCAACAACAACAGAAAATCCCGATGACAGGCTGAGCCTGTAATTAGTTACATTAGAACTCCAATGTAGAAGCAGATGGGCAGTTTATTGCTTCAGAAAACACTAAGATACGAGTTTCCACACAGCATCCTTGACCTCCTGGTTCCTCATGCTGTAGATGAGGGGGTTCACTGCTGGAGGAACCAAAGAGTACAGAACAGACACCACCAGATCCAGGGACTGGGAGGAGATGAGCGGGGGCTTCAGGTGGACAAATGAACCCGTGCTGACTTAGAGGGAGAGCACGGCCAGGTGAGGGAGGCAGGTGGAAAAGGCTTTGTGCCGTCCCTGCTCAGAGGGGATCCTCAGCACGGCCCTCAAGATCTGCACATAGGACACCACAATGAACACAAAACACGTAAAACCTAAACAGGCACTGACCACAAGAAGCCCAAGTTCCCTGAGGTAGGAGTGTGAGCAGGAGAGCTTGAGGATCTGGGGGATTTCACAGAAGAACTGGCCCAGGGCATTGCCCTTGCACAGGGGCAGTGAAAATGTATTGGCTGTTTGCAGCAGAGCATTGAGAAACCCAGTGGCCCAGGCAGCTGCTGCCATGTGGACACAAGCTCTGCTGCCCAGGAGGGTCCCGTAGTGCAGGGGTTTGCAGATGGCAATGTAGCGGTCGTAGGACATGATGGTGAGAAGGTAAAACTCTGCTGAAGCTAAAAAGACAAACAGAAAGAGTTGTGTAGCACACCCTGCATAGGAAATGACCCTGTTGTCCCACAGAGAGTTGGCCATGGACTTGGGGACAATGGTGGAGATGGAGCCCAGGTC
>NW_027043326.1:0-37768 GCF_036013475.1 Columba livia
TAAAGAAAGAAAGACGAAAGAAAGAAATAAGAAAGAAAGAAAAACGAAAAAAAGAAAGAAGAAAGAAAGAGAGAGGAAAGAAAGAAAGAAAGAAAGAAAGAAAGAAGAAAGAAATGAAGAAGAAAGATAGAAGGTAGAAAGAAAGAAGAAAGAAAGAAAGAAGAAAGAAAGAAGAAAGAAAGAAGTAAGAAAGGAGTAAGAAAGAAGTAAAAATGAAGTAAGAAAGGAGTAAGAAAGAAGTAAAAAAGAAGTAAGAAAGAAGTAAGAAAGAAGAAAGAAAGAAGAAAGAAAGAAGAAAGAAAGAAGAGAGAAAAAAGAAAGAAAGAAGAAAGAAAGAAAGAAGAAAGAAAGAGAGAAGAAAGAAAGAAGAGTGAAAGAAGAAATAAAGAGCAAAGATAGAAGAAAGAAAGAAGTAAGAAAGAAGAAAGAAAGAAGAAAGAAAGAAGAAAGAAAGAAGAAAGAAAGAAAGAAGAAAGAAAGAAGAAAGAAAGAAGAAAGAAAGAAGAAAAAAAGAAAGAAGAAAGAAAGAAGAAAGAAAAGAAAGAAAGAAGAAAGAAAGAAAGAAAGAAGAAAGAAAGAAGAAAGAAAGAAGAAAAAGAATTAAGAAAAAAGAATGAAGGAAAGAAAAAAGAAAGAAGAAAGAAAGAAGAAAGAAAGAAGAAAGAAAGAAGAAAGAAGAAAGAAAGAAGAAAGAAAAAAGTAAGAAAGAAGTAAGAAAGAAAGAAAGAAAGAAGAAAGAAAGAAGTAAGAAAGAAGTAAGAAAGAAAGAAGAAAGAAAGAAGAAAGAAAGAAGTAAGAAAGAAGAAAGAAAGAAAGAAGAAATAAAGAGCAAAGAAAGAAGAAAGAAAGAAGAAAGAAAGAAGAAAGAAAGAAGAAAGAAAGTAGAAAGAAGAAAGAAAGAAAGAAAGAAGAGAGAAAGAAGAAAGAAAGAAGAAAGAGGAAAGAAAGAAAGAAGAAAGAAAGAAGAAAGAAAGAAGAAAGAAAGAAAGAAGAAAAAAGAGAGAAAGGAAGAAGAAAGAAAGAAAGAAGAAAGAAAGAATGAAGAAAGAAGAATAAAGAAAGAAGAAATAAAGAAGAAATAAAGAATTAAGAAAGAAGTAAGAAAGAAGTAAGAAAGAAGTAAGAAAGAAGTAAGAAAGAAAGAAGAAAGAAAGAAGAAAGAAATATCAAAGAAGGAAGAAAGAAAGAATAAAGAAAGAAGAAAGAAAGAAAGAAGGAAAGAAAGAAGAAAGAAAGATTGAAGAAATAAAGAAAGTAGAAAGAAAGAAAGAAGAAAGAAAGAAAGAAAGAAAGAAGAAAGAAAGAAAGAAGAAAGAAGAAAAAAAGAAGAAAGAAAGAAAGAGAGAAGAAGGAAAGAAGAAAGAAAGAAGAGAGAAAGAAAGAAGAAAGAAAGAAGTAAGAAATAAAGAAGAAAGAAAGAAAAACGAAACAAAGAAAGAAGAAAGAAAGAAGAAATAAAGAAAGACGAAATAAAGAAAGAAGAAAGAAAGAGAGAAGAAATTAAGAAAGAAGAAATAAAGAAGAAGAAAGAAAGAAGAAAGAAGTAAGAAAGAAGTAAGAATGAAGTAAGAAAGAAGTAAGAAAGAAAGAAGAAAGAAATAAGAAAGAAAGAAGAAATAAAGAAGAAATAAAGAAGAAAGAAAGAAGAAAGAAAGAAAGAACAAAGAAATTAGAAATAAAGAAGTAAGAAAGAAAGAAAGTAAGAAGAAAGAAGAAGAGAGAAAGAAGAAAGAAAGAAGAAAAAGAAAGAAGAAAAAAGAAAGAAAGAAAGAAGAAAGAAAGAAGAAAGAAAGAAGAAAGAAGAAAGAAAGAAGAAAGAAAAAAGTAAGAAAGAAGTAAGAAAGAAAGAAAGAAAGAAAGAAGAAAGAAAGAAGTAAGAAAGAAGTAAGAAAGAAAGAAGAAAAAAAAGAAGTAAGAAAGAAGTAGGAAAGAAGTAAAAAAGAAGTATGAAAGAAGAAGTAAGAAAGGAAGAAGAAAGAAAGAAGAAAGATAGAAGAGAAAAAAGAAAAAAGAAAGAAGAAAGAAAGAAGAAGGAAAGAAAGAAGAAAGAAAGAAGTAAGAAGAAGTAAGAAAGAAAAAAGAAAAAGAAGAAAGAAAGAAAGAAGAAAGGAAGAACAAAGAAAGAAGAAAGAAAAAAAGAAGTAAGAAAGAAAGAGGAAATAAAGAAGAAAGAAAGAAGAAAGAAAGAAAGAAGAAAGAAAGAAGAAAGAAAGAAGAAATAAAGAATAAAGAAAGAAGAAAATGAAAGAAGAATAAAGAAAGAAAGAAGTACGAAGGAAAGAAAGAGAAGAGTAAAGAAAGTAGAAACAAAGAAGAAAGAAAGAAGAAAGAAAGAAGAAAGAAAGATGAAAGAAAGAAGTAAGAAAGAAGTAAGAAAGAAAGAAGAAAAAAAAAGAAGTAAGAAAGAAGTAGGAAAGAAGTAAAAAAGAAGTATGAAAGAAGTAAGAAGTAAGAAAGGAAGAAGAAAGAAAGAAGAAAGATAGAAGAGAAAAAAGAAAAAAAGAAAGAAGAAAGAAAGAAGAAGGAAAGAAAGAAGAAAGAAAGAAGTAAGAAAGAAGTAAGAAAGAAAAAAGAAAAAGAAGAAAGAAAGAAAGAAGAAAGGAAGAACAAAGAAGAAGAAAGAAAGAAAGAAGTAAGAAAGAAAGAGGAAATAAAGAAGAAAGAAAGAAGAAAGAAAGAAAGAAGAAAGAAAGAAGAAAGAAAGAAGAAATAAGGAATAAAGAAAGAAGAAAATGAAAGAAGAATAAATAAAGAAAGAAGTACGAACGAAAGAGTAAAGAAAGTAGAAACAAAGAAGAAAGAAAGAAGAAAGAAAGAAGAAAGAAAGATGAAAGAAAGAAGTAAGAAAGAAGTAAGAAAGAAAGAAAGAAAGAAGAAATAAAGAAGAATAAAGAAGTAAGAATGAAGTAAGAAGGAAAGAAGAAAGAAAGAAGAAAGAAAGAAGAAAGAAAGGAAGAAGAAAGAAAGAAAAAGAAAGAAGAAAGAAAGAAGAAAGAAAGAAGAAAGAAGAAAGAAAGAAGAAAGAAAAAAGTAAGAAAGAAGTAAGAAAGAAAGAAAGAAAGAAAGAAGAAAGAAAGAAGTAAGAAAGAAGTAAAAAAGAAAGAAGAAAGAAAGAAGTAAGAAAGAAGTAGGAAAGAAGTAAAAAAGAAGTATGAAAGAAGTAAGAAGTAAGAAAGGAAGAAGAAAGAAAGAAGAAAGATAGAAGAAAAAAAGAAAAAAGAAAGAAGAAAGAAAGAAGAAGGAAAGAAAGAAGAAAGAAAGAAGTAAGAAAGATGTAAGAAAGAAAGAAGAAAGAAAAAGAAAGAAAGAAAGAAGAAAGGAAGAACAAAGAAAGAAGAAAGAAAGAAAGAAGAAAGAAAGAAGAAAGAAAGAAGACAGAAAGAAATAAAGAAATAAGAAAGAAGAAAGAAAGAATAAAGAAAAGAAAGAAAGAAGAAAGAAAGAAAGAAGGAAGAAAGAAAGAAGAAAGAAAGAACAAAGAAAGAAAGAAGAAAGAAGAAAGAAAGAAGAAAGAAAGAAGAAATAAAGAAAGAATAAAGAAGGAAGAATGGTAGAACAAAGAAAGAAGAAAGAAAGAAAGAATTAAGAAAGAAAGAGGAAAGAAAGAAGAAAGAAGGAAGATTGAAAGAAAGAAGAAAGGAAGAAGAAAGAAAGAAGAAAGAAAGAAGAAAGACAGAAGAAAGAAAGACAAAAGAACGAAGAGAGAAAGAAAGATGAAAGAAAGAAAGAAGAAAGAAAGAAGAAAGAAAGAAGAAAGAAAGAAGTAAGAAAGAAGTAAGAAAGAAGTAAGAAAGAAAGAAGAAAGAAAGAAGAAAGAAAGACAAAAGAAAGAAAGAAGAAAGAAAGAGAGAAGAAAAAAAGAAAGACGAAAGAAAGAAGAAAGAAAGAGAGAAGAAAGAAAGAAAGAAAGAAGAAAGAAAGAAGAAAGAAAGTAGAAACAAAGAAGAAATAAAGAAAGAAAGAAGGAAGAAAGAATGAAGAAAGAAAGAAAGAAGAAAGAAAGAAGAAAGAAAGAAGTAAGAAAGGAGTAAGAAAGAAGTAAAAATGAAATAAGAAAGGAGAAAGTAAGAAGTAAAAAAGAAGTAAGAAAGAAGAAAGAAAGAAGAAAGAAAGAAGAAAGAAAGAAAAAAGAAAGAAGAGAGAAAAAAGAAAGAAAGAAGAAAGAAAGAAAGAAGAAAGAAAGAAGGAAATAAGAAAGAAAGAAGAGTGAAAGAAGAAATAAAGAGCAAAGAAAGAAGAAAGAAAGAAGAAAGAAAGAAGAAAGAAAGAATAAAGAAAGAAGAAAGAAAGAAAGAAGAAAGAAAAAAGAAAGAAAGAAGAAAGAAACAAGAAAGAAGAAAGAAAGAAGAAAGAAAAGAAAGAAAGAAGAAAGAAAGAAAGAAAGAAGAAAGAAAGAACAAAGAAAGAAGAAAAGAAAGAAGAAAAAAGAAAGAAAGAAAGAAAGAAGAAAGAAAGAAGTAAGAAAGAAAGAGGAAAGAAAGAAGAAAGAAAGAAGAAAAAAGAAAGAAAGAAGAAAGAAAAAAGTAAGAAAGAAGTAAGAAAGAAAGAAAGAAAGAAAGAAGAAAGAAAGAAGTAAGAAAGAAGTAAGAAAGAAAGAAGAAAGAAAGAAGTAAGAAAGAAGTAAGAAAGAAGAAAGAAGAAAGAAAGAAGAAAGAAAGAGGTGAGAAAGAAGAAAGTAAGAAAGAAGAAATAAAGAAAGAAGAAATAAAGAGCAAAGAAAGAAGAAAGAAAGAAGAAAGAAAGAAGATAGAAGAAAGAAGAAAGAAAGAAGAAAGAAAGAAGAAAGAAAGAAAGAAAGAAGAAAAAAGAGAGAAAGGAAGAAGAAAGAAAGAAAGAAGAAAGAAAGAAAGAAGAAAGAAGAATAAAGAAAGAAGAAATAAAGAAGAAAGAAAGAATTAAGAAAGAAGTAAGAAAGAAGTAAGAAAGAAGTAAGAAAGACGTAAGAAAGAAAGAAGAATGAAAGAAGAAAGAAATATCAAAGAAGGAAGAAAGAAAGAATAAAGAAAGAAGAAAGAAAGAAAGAAAGAGGAAAGAAAGAAGAAAGAAACATTGAAGAAATAAAGAAAGTAGAAAGAAAGAAAGAAGAAAAAAACAATAAAGAAAGAGGAAAGAAGAAAGAAAGAAGAAAGAAAGAAAGAAAGAAAGAAAGAAAGAAGAAAGAAAGAAGAAAGAAAGAAGAAAAAGAAGAAGAAAAAAGAAAGAAAGAAGAAGAAGAAGAAGAAAGAAAGGAGGAAGAAAGAAAGAAGAAAGTAAGAAGAAAGATAGAAGACAGAAAGAAGAATAAAGAAGTAAGAAAGAAGTAAGAAAGAAAGAAGAAAGAAAGAAAGAAGAAATAAAGAAAGAAGAAAAAGAAAGAAGAAAAAAGAAAGAAAGAAAGAAGAAAGAAGAAAGAAAGAAGAAAGAAAGAAGAAAGAAAGAAGAAAGGAAGATGAAAGAAAGAAGAAAGAAAGAAGAAAGGAAAGAGAAAGAAAGAATTAAGAAAGAAGTAAGAAAGAAAGGAAGGAAGAAAGAGGAAAGAAAGAAGAATAAAGAAGTAAGAAAGAAGTAAGAAAGAAGTAAGAAAGAAAGAAGAAAGAAAGAAGAAAGAAAGAAGAAAGAAAGAAGAAAGAAAGACAAAAGAAAGAAGAGAGAAAGAAAGAAGAAAGAAAGAAAGAAGAAAGAAAGAAGAAAGAAAGAATAAAGAAAGAAGAGAGAAAGAAGTAAGAAAGAAGTAAGAAAGAAAGAAGAATGAAATAAGTAAGAAAGACGAATGAAAGAAAGAAGAAAGAAAGAAGAAGAGAGACGAAAGAAAGAAAGAAGAAAGAAAGAGAGAAGAAAGAAAGAAGAAAGAAAAAAGAAAGAAAGAAAGAAAGAAGAAAGAAAGTATAAAGAAAGAAGAAAGAAAGAAGAAAGAAAGAAGAAAGAAAGAAGAAAGAATGAAAGAAGGGAGAAAGAAGAAAGAAAGAAGAAAGAAAGAAGAATGGTAGAACAAAGAAAGAAGAAAGAAAGAAAGAAGTAAGAAAGAAAGAGGAAAGAAAGAAGAAAGAAAGAAGATTGAAAGAAAGAAGAAAGGAAGAAGAAAGAAAGAAGAAAGAAAGAAGAAAGACAGAAGAAAGAAAGACAAAAGAACGAAGAGAGAAAGAAAGATGAAAGAAAGAAAGAAGAAAGAAAGAAGAAAGAAAGAAGAAAGAAAGAAGTAAGAAAGAAGTAAAAATGAAGTAAGAAAGGAGTAAGAAAGAAGTAAAAAAGAAGTAAGAAAGAAGTAAGAAAGAAGAAAGAAAGAAGAAAGAAAGAAGAAAAAGAAAGAAGAAAAAAGAAAGAAAGAAAGAAGAAAGAAAGAAGTAAGAAAGAAAGAGGAAAGAAAGAAGAAAGAAAGAAGAAAGAAGAAAGAAAAAAGTAAGAAAGAAGTAAGAAAGAAAGAAGAAAGAAAGAAGTAAGAAAGAAGTAAGAAAGAAAGAAGTAAGAAAGAAGTAAGAAAGAAGTAAGAAAGAAGTAAGAAAGAAAGAAGAATGAAAGAAGAAAGAAATATCAAAGAAGGAAGAAAGAAAGAGTAAAGAAAGAAGAATAAAGAAGTAAGAAAGAAGTAAGAAAGAAGTAAGAAAGAAAGAAGAAAGAAAGAAGAAAGAAAGAAGAAAGAAAGAAGAAAGAAAGAAGAAAGAAAGAAGAAAGAAAGAATAAAGAAAAAAGAAAGAAAGAAGAAAGAAAGAAGAAAGAAGAAAGAAAGAAGAAAGAAAAAAGTAAGAAAGAAGTAAGAAAGAAAGAAAGAAAGAAGAAAGAAAGAAGTAAGAAAGAAGTAAGAAAGAAAGAAGAAAGAAAGAAGAAAGAAAGACGAAAGAAAGAAAGAAGAAAGAAAGAGAGAAGAAAGAAAGAAATAAGAAAGAACGAAAGAAGAAAGAATGAAAGAAGAAAGAAAGAAGAAAGAAAGAAGTAAGAAAGAAGAAAGAAAGAAGAAAGAAAGAAGAAAGAAAGAATAAAGAAAGAAAGAAGAAAGAAAGATGTAAGAAAGGAGTAAGAAAGAAAGAAGAAAGAAGAAGAAAGGAAGAAGAAAGAAACAAGAAAGAAAGAAGGAAGGAAGAAAGAAAGAAGAAAGAAAGAAAGAAAAAGAAAGAAAGAAAGAAGAAATAAAGAAGAGTGAAAGAAGAAATAAACAGAAAAGAAAGAAGAAAGAAAGAAGAAAGAAAGAAGAAAGAAAGAATAAAGAAAGAAGAAAGAAAGAAAGAAGAAAGAAAAGAAAGAAAGAAGAAAGAAAGAAAGAAAGAAGAAAGAAAGAGGAAAGAAAGAAAGAAGAGAGAAAGAAGAAAGAAAGAAGAAAGAAAGAAAGAATAAAGAAAGAAGAAATGAAGAACAAAGAAAGAAGAAAGAAAGAAGTAAGAAAGAAAGAGGAAAGAAAGAAGAAAGAAAGAAGTAAGAAAGAAAGAAGAAAGAAAGAAGAAAGAAAGAAGAAAGAAAGAAGAAGAAAGAAGAAATAAAGAAGAATAAAGAAGTAAGAAAGAAGTAAGAAAGAAAGAAGAAAGAAAGAAGAAAGAAAGAAAGAAGAAATAAAGAAAGAAGTAAAAGAAAGAAGAAAAAGAAAGAAAGAAAGAAGAAAGAAAGAAGAAAGAAAGAAGAAAGAAAGAAAGAAGAAAGAAAGAAGAAAGAAAGACAAAAGAACGAAGAGAGAAAGAAAGAAGAAAGAAAGAAAGAAGAAAGAAATAAGAAAGATAGAAGAAAGAAAGAAAGAAGAAAGAAAGAAGAAAGAATAAGAAATAAAGAAAGACGAAAGAAAGAAAGAAGAAAGAAAGAAAAACGGAAAAAAGAAAGAAGAAAGAAAGAGAGAGGAAAGAAAGAAAGATGAAAGAAAGAGAGAAGAAAGAAAGAAGAAAGAAAGAAGAAAGAAAGAAAGAAGAAAGAAAGAAGAAATAAAGAAGTAATAAAGAAGTAAGAAAGAAAGAAGAAAGTAAGAAGAAAGAAAGAAGAAAGAAAGAAAGAAGAAAGAAAGAAGTAACAAAGAATAAAGAAAGAAAGAAGAAAGTAAGAAGAAAGAAAGAAGAAAGAAAGAAGAAAGAAAGAAGAAAGAAATGAAGAAGAAAGAAAGAAGGAAGAAAGAACAAAGATAGAAAGAAACAAGAAAGAAAGAAGAAAGAAAGAAGGAAGAAAGGAGTAATAAAGAAGTAAAAAAGAAGTAAGAAAGGAGTAAGAAATAAGTAAAAAAGAAGTAAGAAAGAAGTAAGAAAGAAGAAAGAAAGAAGAAAGAAATAGAGAGAAAAAAGAAAGAAAGAAGGAAGAAAGAAAGAAGGAAGAAAGAAGAAAGAAGAAAGAAAGAAGAGTGAAAGAAGAAATAAAGAGCAAAGAAAGAAGAAAGAAAGAAGAAGAAAGAAAAAAGAAAGAATAAAGAAAGAAGAAGAAAGAAAGAAGAAAGAAAGAACAAAGAAAGAATAAAGAAAGAAAGAAAGAAAGAAAGAAGAAAGAAGAAATAAATAATAAAGAAAAGAAAGAAAGAAGAAGAAAGAAAGAAGGAAGAAAGAAAGAACAAAGAAAGAAGAAAGAAAGAAGAAAGAAAGAGGAAAGAAAGAAAGAAGAGAGAAAGAAGAAAGAAAGAAGAAAGAAAGAAAGAATAAAGAAAGAAGAAATGAAGAACAAAGAAAGAAGAAAGAAAGAAAGAAGTAAGAAAGAAAGAGGAAAGAAAGAAGAAAGAAAGAAGAAAGAAAGAAGGAAGAAAGAAAGAAGAAAGAAAGAAGAAAGAAAGAAAGAAGAAATAAAGAAAGAAGTAAAAGAAAGAAGAAAAAAGAAAGAAAGAAAGAAGAAAGAAAGAAGAAAGAAAGAAGAAAGAAAGAAGAAAGAAAGAAGAAAGAAAGAAAGAAGAAAGAAAGACAAAAGAACGAAGAGAGAAAGAAAGAAGAAAGAAAGAAAGAAGAAAGAAATAAGAAAGATAGAAGAAAGAAAGAAAGAAGAAAGAAAGAAGAAAGAAATAAGAAATAAAGAAAGACAAAAGAAAGAAAGAAGAAAGAAAGAAAGAGAGAGGAAAGAAAGAAAGATGAAAGAAAGAGAGAAGAAAGAAAGAAGAAAGAAAGAAGAAAGAAAGAAAGAAGAAAGAATGAAGAAATAAAGAAGTAATAAAGAAGTAAGAAAGAAAGAAGAAAGTAAGAAGAAAGAAAGAAGAAAGAAAGAAGAAGAAAGAAAGAAGTAACAAAGAATAAAGAAAGAAAGAAGAAAGTAAGAAGAAAGAAAGAAGAAAGAAAGAAGAAAGAAATGAAGAAGAAAGAAAGAAGGAAGAAAGAACAAAGATAGAAAGAAACAAGAAAGAAAGAAGAAAGAAAGAAGGAAGAAAGGAGTAATAAAGAAGTAAAAAAGAAGGAGAAAGGAGTAAGAAAGAAGTAAAAAAGAAGTAAGAAAGAAGTAAGAAAGAAGAAAGAAAGAAGAAAGAAAGAAGAAAGAAATAAGAAAGAAATAAGAGAGAAAAAAAGCAAGAAAGAAGGAAGAAAGAAAGAAGGAAGAAGAAAGAAAGAAGAAAGAAAGAAGAGTGAAAGAAGAAATAAAGAGCAAAGAAAGAAGAAAGAAAGAAGAAAGAAAGAAAAAAGAAAGAATAAAGAAAGAAGAAAGAAAGAAAGAAGAAAGAAAGAACAAAGAAAGAATAAAGAAAGAAAGAAAGAAGAAGAAAGAAGTAAGAAATAATAAAGAAAAGAAAGAAAGAAGAAAGAAAGAAAGAAGAAAGAAAGAAAGAACAAAGAAAGAACAAAGAAAGAAAGTAGAAAGAAGAAAGAAAGAAGAAAGAAAGAAAGAAGAAAGAAAGAAGAAAGAAAGAAGAAAGAAGAAAGACAGAAGAAAGAAAGACAAAAGAACGAAGAGAGAAAGAAAGATGAAAGAAAGAAAGAAGAAAGAAAGAAGAAGAAGTAAGAAAGAAGTAAGAAAGAAGTAAATAAGAAAGAAGAAAGAAAGACGAAAGAAAGAAAGAAGAAAGAAAGAGAGAAGAAAAAAAGAAAGACGAAAGAAAGAAAGAAGAAAGAAAGAGAGAAGAAAGAAAGAAAGAAAGAAGAAAGAAAGAAGAAAGAAAGGAGAAACAAAGAAGAAATAAAGAAAGAAAGAAGGAAGAAAGAAAGAAGAAGAAAGAAAGAAGAAAGAAAGAAGAAAGAAAGAAGTAAGAAAGGAGTAAGAAAGAAGTAAAAAAGAAGTAAGAAAGAAGAAAGAAAGAAGAAAGAAAGAAGAAAGAAAGAAGAGAGAAAAAAGAAAGAAAGAAGGAAGAAAGAAAGAAAGAAGAAAGAAAGAAAGAAGAAAGAAAGAAGAGTGAAAGAAGAAATAAAGAGCAAAGAAAAAAGAAAGAAAGAAGAAAGAAAGAAGAAAGAAAGAATAAAGAAAGAAGAAAGAAAGAAGAAAGAAGAAAGATAGAAGAAAGAAAGAAGAAAGAAAGAAGAAAGAAAGAAAGAAACAAGAAAGAAGAAAGAAGAAAGAAATAAGAAAGAAAAGAAAGAAAGAAGAAAGAAAGAAGAAAGAAAGAAGAGAGAAAAAAGAAAGAAAGAAGGAAGAAAGAAAGAAAGAAGAAAGAAAGAAAGAAGAAAGAAAGAAGAGTGAAAGAAGAAATAAAGAGCAAAGAAAGAAGAAAGAAAGAAGAAAGAAAGAAGAAAGAAAGAATAAGAAAGAAAGAAAGAAAGAAGAAAGAAGAAAGAAAGAAGAAAGAAAAGAAAGAAAGAAGAAAGAAAGAAAGAAAGAAGAAAGAAAGAAGAAAGAAAGAAGAAAGAAAGAAAGAAAGAAAGAAGTAAGAAAGAAAGAGGAAAGAAAGAAGAAAGAAAGAAGAAAGAAAGAAGGAAGAAAGGAAGAAGAAAGAAAGAAGAAGAAGAAGAAAGAAAGAAGAATAAAGAAGTAAGAAAGAAGTAAGAAAGAAAGAAGAAAGAAAGAAGAAAGAAAGAAAGAAGAAATAAAGAAAGAAGTAAAAGAAAGAAGAAAAAAGAAAGAAAGAAATAAGAAAGAAAGAAGAAAGAAAGAAGAAAGAAAGAAAGAAGAAAGAAAGAACAAAGAAAGAAGAAAGAAAGAAGAAAGGAAGAAGAAAGAAGAAAGAAAAAAGAAAGAAAGAAGTAAGAAAGAAGTAAGAAAGAAGTAAGAAAGAAAGAAGAAAGAAAGAAGAAAGAAAGACAAAAGAACGAAGAGAGAAAGAAAGAAGAAAGAAAGAAGAAAGAAAGAAGAAATATAGAAGAAAGAAAGAAAGAAGAAAGAAAGAAGAAAGAAATAGGAAAGAAAGAAAGACGAAAGAAAGAAAGAAGAAAGAAAGAAAAACGAAAAAAGAAAAGAAAGAAAGAGAGAGGAAAGAAAGTAAGAAGAAAGAAAGAGAGAAGAAAGAAAGAAGAAAGAAAGAAGAAAGAAAGAAAGAAGAAAGAAATAAGTAACAAAGAATAAAGAAAGAAAGAAGAAAGTAAGAAGAAAGAAACAAGAAAGAAACAAGAAAGAAAGAAGAAAGAAGGAAGGAAGAAAGGAGTAATAAAGAAGTAAAAAAGAAGTAAGAAAGGAGTAAGAAAGAAGTAAAAAAGAAGTAAGAAAGAAGTAAGAAAGAAGAAAGAAAGAAGTAAGAAAGAGAGTGAAAGAAGAAATAAAGAGCAAAGAAAAAAGAAAGAAAGAAGAAAGAAAGAAGAAAGAAAGAATAAAGAAAGAAGAATGAAAGAAAGAAGACAGAAAGAGAGAAGAAAAAAGAAAGAAGAAAGAAAGAAGAAAGAAAGAAGTAAGAAAGGAGTAAGAAAGAAGTAAAAATGAAGTAAGAAAGGAGTAAGAAAGAAGTAAAAAAGAAGTAAGAAAGAAGAAAGAAAGAAGAAAGAAAGAAGAAAGAAAGAAAGAAACAAGAAAGAAGAAAGAAAAAGAAAGAAGAAAGAAAAGAAAGAAAGAAGAAAGAAAGAAGAAAGAAAGAAGAGAGAAAAAAGAAAGAAAGAAGGAAGAAAGAAAGAAAGAAGAAAGAAAGAAAGAAGAAAGAAAGAAGAGTGAAAGAAGAAATAAAGAGCAAAGAAAGAAGAAAGAAAGAAGAAAGAAAGAAGAAAGAAAGAATAAAGAAAGAAGAAAGACGAAAGAAAGAAGAAAGAAAAGAAAGAAAGAAGAAAGAAAGAAAGAAAGAAGAAAGAAAGAAGAAAGAAAGAAGAAAGAAAGAAAGAATGAAAGAAGTAAGAAAGAAAGAGGAAAGAAAGAAGAAAGAAAGAAGAAAGAAAGAAGAAAGAAAGGAAGAAGAAAGAAAGAAGAAAGAAAGAAGAAAGAAAGAAGAATAAAGAAGTAAGAAAGAAGTAAGAAAGAAAGAAGAAAGAAAGAAGAAAGAAAGAAAGAAGAAATAAAGAAAGAAGTAAAAGAAAGAAGAAAAAGAAAGAAAGAAAGAAGAAAGAAAGAAAGAAGAAAGAAAGAAGAAAGAAAGAAAGAAGAAAGAAAGAACAAAGAAAGAAGAAAGAAAGAAGAAAGAAAGAAGAAAGAAAGAAGAAAGGAAGAAGAAAGAAGAAAGAAAAAGAAGAAAGAAGTAAGAAAGAAGTAAGAAAGAAGTAAGAAAGAAAGAAGAAAGAAAGAAGAAAGAAAGAAGAAAGAAAGACAAAGAACGAAGAGAGAAAGAAAGAAGAAAGAAAGAAGAAAGAAAGAAGAAAGATAGAAGAAAGAAAGAAAGAAGAAAGAAAGAAGAAAGAAATAGGAAAGAAAGAAAGACGAAAGAAAGAAAGAAGAAAGAAAGAAAAACGAAAAAAGAAAGAAGAAAGAAAGAGAGAGGAAAGAAAGTAAGAAGAAAGAAAGAGAGAAGAAAGAAAGAAGAAAGAAAGAAGAAAGAAAGACAGAAGAAAGAAATAAGTAACAAAGAATAAAGAAAGAAAGAAGAAAGTAAGAAGAAAGAAACAAGAAAGAAACAAGAAAGAAAGAAGAAAGAAGGAAGGAAGAAAGGAGTAATAAAGAAGTAAAAAAAGTAAGAAAGTAGTAAGAAAGAAGTAAAAAAGAAGTAAGAAAGAAGTAAGAAAGAAGAAAGAAAGAAGTAAGAAAGAGAGTGAAAGAAGAAATAAAGAGCAAAGAAAAAAGAAAGAAAGAAGAAAGAAAGAAGAAAGAAAGAATAAAGAAAGAAGAAAGAAAGAAAGAAGAAACAAAGAAGAAAGAAAGAAGAAAGAAAGAAAGAAAGAAAGAAGAAAGAAGAAAGAAAGAAAGAAGAAAGAAGAAAGAAAGAATAAAGAAAGAAAGAACAAAGAGAGAAAGAAGAAAGAAGAAAGAAAGAAGAAAGAAAGAAGAAAGAAAGAGGAAAGAAAGAAGAAAGACAGAAGAAAGACAAAAGAACGAAGAGAGAAAGAAAGATGAAAGAAAGAAAGAAGAAAGAAAGAAGAAAGAAAGAAGAAAGAAAGAAGTAAGAAAGAAGTAAGAAAGAAGGAAATAAGAAAGAAGAAAGAAAGAAAGACGAAAGAAAGAAAGAGAAGAAAGAAAGAGAGAAGAAAAAAAGAAAGACGAAAGAAAGAAAGAAGAAAGAAAGAAGAAAGAAATGAGAAACAAGGAAGAAATAAAGAAAGAATAACGAAGTAAGAAAGAAGTAAGAAAGAAAGAAGAAAGAAAGAAGAAAGAATGAAGAAAGAAAGAAAGAAGAAAGAAAGAAGAAAGAAAGAAGAAAGAAAGAAGAAAGAAAGAAGAAAGGAAGAAGAAAGAAAGAAGAAAGAATGAAGAAAGAAAGAAAGAAGAAAGAAAGAAGAAAGAAAGAAGAAAGAAAGAAGAAAGAAAGAAAGAAGAAAGAAAGAAGAAAGAAATAAGAAAGTAAGACGAAAGAAAGAAAGAGGAAAGAAAGAAGAAAGAAAGACGAAAGAAAAAAAGACAGACGAAAGAAAGAAAGAAAGAGAGAAGAAGGAAAGAAAGAAGAAAGAAAGAAGAAAGAATGGAGAAACAAAGAAGAAATAAAGAGAGAAAGAAGGAAGAAAGAAAGAAGAAAGAAAGAAAGAAGAAAGAAAGAAGAAAGAAAGAAGTAAGAAAGAAGTAAGAAATATGTAAAAAAGAAGGAAGAAAGAAAGAAGAAAGAATGAAGAAAGAAAGAAGATAGAAAGAAAGAAGAAAGAAAGTAGAAAGGAAAAACAAAGAAAGAAGAAAGAGAGAAAAAAGTAAGAAAGAAAGAGGAAAGAAAGAAGAAAGAAAGAATGAAAGAAGAAAGAAAGATGAAAGAAAGAAGAAAGAAAAAAGAAGAAAGAAGAAAGAAAGAAGAAAGAAAAAATAAAGAAAGAAGAAAGAATGAAGAAAGAAAGAAGAAAGAAAGAAGAAAGAGGAAAGAAAGAAGAAAGAAAAAAGTAAGAAAGAAGTAAGAAAGAAAGAAAGGAAGAAGAAAGAAAGAAGTAAGAAAGAAGTAAGAAAGAAAGAAGAAAGAAAGAAGAAAGAAAGACAAAAGAAAGAAAGACAAAATAAAGAAAGAAAAAGAAAGAGAGAAGAAAGAAAGAAAGAAGAAAGAACGAAAGAAGAAAGAATGAAAGAAGAAAGAAAGAAGTAAGAAAGAAGAAAGATATAAGAAAGAAAGAAGAAAGAAAGAAGAAAGGAAGAAGAAAGAAACAAGAAAGAAAGAAGGAAGGAAGTAAGAAAGAAGAAAGAAAGAAACAAAAAAGAAAGAAAGAAGAAGAAAGAAAGAAGGAAGAAAGAAAGAAGAAAGAAAGAAAGAAGAAAGAAAGAAGGAAGAAAGAAAGAAGTAAGAAAGAAATAAGAAAGAAGTAAAAAAGAAGTAAGAAAGAAGAAAGAAAGTAGAAAGAAATAAGAAAGAAAGAAGAAAGAAAGAAGAAAGAAAGAAGAAAGAAAGAAAGACGAAAGAAAGAAGAAGAAAGAAAGAAGAAAGAATGAAAGAAGAAAGAAATAAGAAAGAAAGAAGTAAGAAAGAAGTAAGAAAGAAATAAGAAAGAAGTAAAAAAGAAGTAAAAAAGAAGAAAGAAAGTAGAAAGAAATAAGAAAGAAAGTAGAAAGAAATAAGAAAAAAAGAAGAAAGAAAGAAGAAAGTAAGAAGAAAGAAAGAAGAAAGTAAGAAGAGAGAAAGAAGAAAGAAAGATGTAAGAAAAATTAAGAAAGAAAGAAGAAAGAAAGAAGAAAGAAAGAAGAAAGAAAGAAGAAAGAAAGAAAGAAGAAAGAAAGAAAGAAGGAAGAATGAAAGAAGTAAAAAAGAAGAAAGAAAGAAAGAAGAAAGAAAAAGAAGGAAAGAAGAAAGAAAGGAGAAAGAAAGAAGAAAGAAAGAAGGAAAGAAGGAAGAAAGAAAGAAGAAAGAAGAAAAAGAAAGAAAGAAGGAAGAAAGAAGAAAGAAAGAATAAAGAAAGAAAGAAGAATGAAAGAAGTAAGAAAGAAATAAGAAAGAAGTAAAAAAGAAGTAAAAAAGATGAAAGAAAGAAAGGAAGAAGAGAGAAAGAAGAAAGAAAGAAGAAAGAAAGAAAGAAGAAAGAAGAAAGAAAGAAGAAAGAAAGAAGTAAGAAAGACGTAAGAAAGAAGTAAGAAAGAAGTAAGAAAGAAGTAAGAAAGAAGTAAGAAAGAAGTAAGAAAGTAAGAAGAAAGAAAGAAACAAGAAAGAAAGAAGGAAGGAAGAAAGAAGGAAGAAAGAAAGAAGAAAGAAAGAAAAAAAAGAAGGAAGGAAGAAAGAAGAAAGAAGAAAGAAAGAAGAAAGAAAGAAGAAAGAAAGAAGTAAGAAAGAAATAAGAAAGAAGTAAGAAAGAAGAAAGAAAGAAGAAAGAAAGAAGAAATAAAGAAGAAAGAAAGAAGAAAGAAGAAAGAAAGAAGATAGAAAGAAGAAAGAAAGAAGAAAGTAGAAAAAAAGAAGAAAGGAAGAAGAAAGAAAGAAGAAAGAAAGAAGAAAGAAAGAAGAAAGAAAGAAGAAAGAAAGAAAGAAAGAAGAAAGAAAGAAGAAAGAAAGAAAGAAAGAAGAAAGAAAGAAGAAGGAACGAAGAAAGAAAGAAGTAAGAAAGGAGAAAGAAAGAAGAAAGAAAGAAGAAAGAAAGAATAGAGAAAGAGAGAAAGAAGAAAGAAAGAAGAAAGAAAGAAGAAAGAAAGAAAGAAAGAAAGAAAGAAGATAGAAAGAAGAAAGAAAGAAGAAAGTAAGAAAGAAGTAGGAAAGAATAAAGAAAGAAAGAAGAAAGAAAGAAAGAAAGAAGAAAGAAAGATGTAAGAAAGAAGTAAGAAAAAAGAAGAAAGAAAGAACAAAGGAAGAAGAAAGAAACAAGAAAGAAAGAAGGAAGGGAGAAAGAAAGAAGAAAGAAAGAAAGAAAAAGGAAAGAAAGAAAGAAGAAAGAAAGAAGAAAGAAGAAAAAAAGAAGAAAGGAAGAAGAAAGAAAGAAGAAAGAAAGAAGAAAGAAAGAAGAAAGAAAGAAGAAAGAAAGAAGAAAGAAAGAAAGAAAGAAGAAAGAAAGAAGAAGGAACGAAGAAAGAAAGAAGTAAGAAAGGAGAAAGAAAGAAGAAAGAAAGAAGAAAGAAAGAATAGAGAAAGAGAGAAAGAAGAAAGAAAGAAGAAAGAAAGAAGAAAGAAAGAAAGAAAGAAAGAAAGAAGATAGAAAGAAGAAAGAAAGAAGAAAGTAAGAAAGAAGTAGGAAAGAATAAAGAAAGAAAGAAGAAAGAAAGAAAGAAAGAAGAAAGAAAGATGTAAGAAAGAAGTAAGAAAGAAGAAAGAAAGAAGAAAGGAACAAGAAAGAAACAAGAAAGAAAGAAGGAAGGAAAAAAGAAAGAAGAAAGAAAGAAAGAAAGAAGAAAGAAAGAAAGAAGAAAGAATGAAGGAAGAAAGAAAGAAGAAAGAAAGAAAGAAGAAAGAAAGAAGAAAGAAAAGAAAGAAAGAAAGAAGAAAGAAAGAAAGAAGAAAGAAAGAACAAAGGAAGAAGAAAGAAACCAGAAAGAAAGAAAAAAGGAAGAAAGAGAGAAGAAAGAAAGAAAGAAAAAGGAAAGAAAGAAAGAAGAAAGAAAGAAGGAAGAAAGAAAGAAGAAAGAAAGAAGAAAGAAAGAAAGAAAGAAGAAGAAAGAAGAAGGAACGAAGAAAGAAAGAAGTAAGAAAGGAGAAAGAAAGAAGAACGAAACAAGAAAGAAAGAAGAGAGAAAGAAAGAAAGAAGAAAGAAAGAAGAAAGAAAGAAGAAAGAAGAAAGAAAGAAAGAAAGAAAGAAAGAAGATAGAAAGAAGAAAGAAAGAAGAAAGTAAGAAAGAAAGAAGAAAGAAAGAAGAAAGAAAGAAGTAAAAAAAAAAAAGAAGAAAGAAAGAAAGAAAGAAGTAAGAAAGAAGTAAGAAAGAAGTAAGAAAGAAGTAAGAAAGAAAGCAGAAAGAAAGAAGAATGAAAGAAAGAAGAAAGAAAGAAGAAAGAAAGAAGAAAGAAAGAAAGAAGAAAGAAAGAGGAAAGAAAGACAAAAGTAAGAAGAGAGAAAGAAAGAAGAAAGAAAGAAAGAAGAAAGAAAGAAGAAAGAAAGAAGAAAGAAAGAAGAAAGAAAGTAGTAAGAAAGAAGTAAGAAAGAATTAAGAAAGAAGGAAGAAAGAAAGAAGAAAGAAAGAAGTAACAAAAAAGTAAGAAAGAAGTAAGAAAGAAGTAACAACGAAAGAAGAAAGAAAGAAAGACGAAAGAAAGAAGAAAGAAAGAGAGAAGAAATAAAGAAAGAAGAAATAAAGAAGAAAGAAAGAAGAAAGAAAGAAGTAAGAAAGAAGTAAGAAGTAAGAAAGAAGTAAGAAAGAAGTAAAAAAGAAGTAAAAAAGAAGAAAGAAAGAAAGGAAGAAGAGAGAAAGAAGAAAGAAAGAAGAAAGAAAGAAAGAAGAAAGAAGAAAGAAGAAGAAAGAAAGAAGTAAGAAAGACGTAAGAAAGAAGTAAGAAAGAAGTAAGAAAGTAAGAAGAAAGAAAGAAAGAAAGAAGAAAGAAAGAAGAAAGAAAAAGGAAAGAAATAAAAAAGAAAGAAAGAAGAAAGAAAGAAAGAAGAAAGATAGAAAGAAGAAAGAATGAAGTAAGAAAGAAGTAAGAAAGAAGTAAGAAAGAAGTAAGAAAGAAGTAAGAAAGAAAGAAGAAAGAAGAAAGAAAGAAGAAAGAAAGAAGAAAGAAAGAAGAAAGTAAGGAGAAATAAATAAGAAAGAAAGATGTAAGAAAAAGTAAGAAAGAAAGAAGAAAGAAACAAGAAAGAAGGAAGGAAGAAAGAAGGAAGAAAGAAAGAAGAAAGAAAGAAAAAAAAAGGAAGGAAGGAAGAAAGAAGAAAGAAGAAAGAAAAAAGAAAGAAAGAAGAAAGAGAGAAGTAAGAAAGAAATAAGAAAGAAGTAAAAAAGAAGTAAAAAGAAGAAAGAAAGAAGAAAGAAAGAAGAAAGAAAGAAGAATGAAAGAAGAAAGAAGAAAGAAGAAAGAAAGAAGAAATAAGAAGAAAGAAAGAAGAAAGAAAGAAAGAAGAAAGAAAGAAAGAAAGAAATAAGAAAGAAAGAAGAAAGAAAGAAGAAAAAGAAAGAAAGACAAAAGAAAGAAGAGAGAAGAAAGAAGAAAGAAAGAAAGAAAAAGAAAGAAGAAAGAAAGAAGAAAGAAAGAAGAAAGAAAGAAGTAAGAAAGAAGAAAGAAAGAAGAAAGAAAGAAGAAAGAAAGAAGAAAGTAAGGAGAAATAAATAAGAAAGAAAGATGTAAGAAAAAGTAAGAAAGAAAGAAGAAAGAAACAAGAAAGAAGGAAGGAAGAAAGAAGGAAGAAAGAAAGAAGAAAGAAAGAAAAAAAAAGAAGGAAGGAAGAAAGAAGAAAGAAGAAAGAAAAAAGAAAGAAAGAAGAAAGAAAGAAGTAAGAAAGAAATAAGAAAGAAGTAAAAAAGAAGTAAAAAAGAAGAAAGAAAGAAGAAAGAAAGAATAAAGAAAGAAGAATGAAAGAAGAAAGAAGTAAGAAAGAAGAAAGAAAGAAGAAATAAAGAAGAAAGAAAGAGAAAGAAAGAAGAAAGAAGATAGAAAGAAGAAAGAAAGAAGAAAGAAGAAAAGAAAGAAGAAAGAAAGAAGAATGAGAGAAGTAAGAAAGGAGAAAGAAAGAAGAAAGAAAGAAGAAAGAAAGAAGAGAGAAAGAGAGAAAGAAGAAAGAAAGAAGAACGAAAGAAGAAAGAAAGAAAGAAGTAGGAAAGAATAAAGAAAGAAAGAAGAAAGAAAGAACAAAGGAAGAAGAAAGAAACAAGAAAGAAAGAAGGAAGGGAGAAAGAAAGAAGAAAGAAAGAAAGAAAAAGGAAAGAAAGAAAGAAGAAAGAAAGAAGGAAGAAAGAAAGAAGAAAGAAAGAAAGAAGAAAGAAAGAAAGAAGAAAGAAAGAAGAAAGAAAGGAGTAAGAAAGAAATAAGAAAGAAGTAAAAAAGAAGTAAGAAAGAAGAAAGAAAGAGGAAAGAAAGAATGAAAGAATAAAGAAAGAAGAAGGAAAAAAGAAGTAAGAAGAAAGAAAGAAGAAAGAAGAAGAAAGAAGAAAGAAAGGAGAAAATAAGTAGAAAGAAAGAAGAAAGAAAGAAGAAAGAAAGAAAGAAGAAAGAAAGAAAGAAGAAAGGAAGAAGAAAGAAAGAAAGAAGTAAGAAAGAAAGAAGAAAGAAGAAAGAAAGAAGAAAGACAGAAGAAAGAAGAAAGAAGAAAGAAAGAAGAAACAAAGAAAGAAGAAAGAAGAAAGAAGAAAGAAAGGAGAAAGAAAGTAGAAAGAAAGAAGAAAGAATTAAGAAAGAAGAAAGAAAGAAAGAAAGAAGGAAGAAAGAAAGAAGAAAGAAAGAAGAAAGAAGAAAGAAAGAAAGAAAGAAGAAAGAAGATAGAAAGAAAGAAAGAAGAAGTAAGAAAGAAGAAGGAAAGAAGAAAGAAAGAAAGAAGGAAGAAAGAAAGAAGAAAGAAAGAAGTAAAAAAAAAAAAGAAGAAAGAAGAAAGAAAGAAGTAAGAAAGAAGTAAGAAAGAAGTAAGAAATAAGTAAGAAAGAAAGGAGAAAGAAAGAAGAATGAAAGAAAGAAGAAAGAAAGAAGAAAGAAAGAAGAAATAAAGAAAGAAGAAAGAAAGAAGAAAGAAAGACAAAAGTAAGAAGAGAGAAAGAAAGAATAAGAAAGAAAGAAGAAAGAAGAAAGAAAGAAGAAGAAGAAAGAAATTAGTAAGAAAGAAGTAAGAAAGAATTAAGAAAGAAGGAAGAAAGAGAGAAGAAAGAAAGAAGTAACAAAAAGTAAGAAAGAGGTAAGAAAGAACTAAGAATGAAAGAAGTAAGAAAGAGGAAAGAAAGAAGAAAGAAAGAAGAAAGAAAGGAGAAAGAAAGTAGAAAGAAAGAAGAAAGAAAGAAGTAAGAAAGAAGTAGAAAGAAAGAAGAAAGAAAGAAGAAAGAAAAATAAAGAAAGAAGAAAGACAGAAGAAAGAAAGAATGAAAGAAGAAAGAAAGAAGAAGGAAAGAAGAAAGAAAGAAGAAAGAAAGAAGGAAGAAGAAAGAAAGGAGAAAGAAGTAGAAAGAAAGAAGAAAGAAAGAAGAAAGAAAGAAGAAAGACAGAAGAAAGAAAGAAAGAAGAAAGAAAGAAGAAAGAAAGAAAGAAGAAAGAAGAAAAAGAAAGGAGAAAGAAAGTAGAAGAAAGAAGAAAGAAAGAAGTAAGAAAGAAGTAAGAAAGAAAGAAGAAAGAAAGAAGAACGAAAAATAAAGAAAGAAGAAAGAAAGAAGGAAGGAGGAAAGAAAGAAGAAAGAAAGAAAGAAGAGACAGAAAGAAAGAAGAAAGAATGAAGGAATAAAGAAAGAAGAAAGAAAGAAGAAAGAAAGAAGAAAGAAATAAGAAGAAAGAAAGAAAGAAAGAAAGAAAGAAGAAAGAAAGAAGGAAGAAGGAAGAATGAAAGAAGAAAGAAAGAAAGAAGAAGAAAGAAGAAAGAAAGAAGTAAAAAAAAGTATGAAAGAAGTTAGAAAGAAGTAAGAATGAAAGAAGAAAGAAAGAAAGAAGAAACAAACAAGGAAGAAAGAAGTAAGAAAGAAGTAAGAAAGAAGTAAGAAAGAAGTAAGAAAGGAGAAAGAAAAATACAGAAAGAAGAAAGACAGAAGAAAGAAAGAAGGAAAGAAGAAAGAAAGAGGAAGGAAATAAGAAAGTAAGAAGAAAGAAAGAAGAAAGAATGAGGAAAGAAAGAAGAAAGAAAGAAAGAAGAAAAAAAGAAACTAAGAAGAAAGAAAGAAAGAATAAAGAAAGAAAGAAGAAAGAAAGAGGAAGGAAAGAAGAAAGTAAGAAGAAAGAAAGAAGAAAGAAAGAAAGAGGAAAGAAAGAAGAAAGAAGAAAGAAAGGAGAGAGAAAGTAGAAAGAAAGAAGAAAGAAAGAAGAAAGAAAGAAGAAAGAAAGAAGAAAGAAAGAAGAAAGAAAGAAGAAAGAAAGAAGAAAGAAAGAAAGAAGAGAGAAAGAATTAAGAAAGAAGTAAGAAAGAAGTAAGAAAGAAAGAAGAAAGAAAGAAGAAAGAAAGAAAGAAGAAAGAAAGAAAGAAAGAAGAAAGGAAGAAGAAAGAAAGAAAGAAGTAAGAAAGAAAGAAGAAAGAAGAAAGGAAGAAGAAAGACAGAAGAAAGAAAAAGAAGAAAGAAAGAAGAAACAAAGAAAGAAGAAAGAAGAAAGAAGAAAGAAAGGAGAAAGAAAGTAGAAAGAAAGAAGAAAGAATTAAGAAAGAAGTAAGAAAGAAGTAAGAAAGAAAGAAGAAAGAAAGAAGAAAGAAAATAAAGAAGAAGAAAGAAGAAAGAAATAAAGAAGAAAGAAAGATGTAAGAAAGAAGTAAGAAAGAAGAAAGAAAGAAGAAAGGAAGAAGAAAGAAACAAGAAAGAAAGAAGGAAGGAAAAAAGAAAGAAGAAAGAAAGAAAGAAAGAAGAAAGAATGAAGGAAGAAAGAAAGAAGAAAGAAAGAAAGAAGGAAGAAAGAAGAAAGAAAGAAGAAAGAAAGAAAGAAGAAAGAAATAAGAAGAAGTAAAAAGAAGTAAGAAAGAAGAAAGAAAGAAGAAAGAATTAAGGGAGAAAGAAGAAAGAAAGAACAAAGGAAGAAGAAAGAAACCAGAAAGAAAGAAGGAAGGAAGAAAGAATGAAGAAAGAAAGAAAGAAAAAGGAAAGAAAGAAAGAAGAAAGAAAGAAGGAAGAAAGAAAGAAGAAAGAAAGAAGAAAGAAAGAAGAAAGAAGAAAGAAAGAAAGAAAGAAGAAAGAAAGAAGAAAGAAAGACAAAAGTAAGAAGAGAGAAAGAAAGAAGAAAGAAAGAAAGAAGAAAGAAAGAAGTAAGAAAGAAAGGAGAAGAAAGAAGAAAGAAAGAAGTAAGAAAGAAGTAAGAAAGAAGTAAGAAAGAAGTAAGAATGAAAGAAGAAAGAAAGAAAGACGAAAGAAAGAAGAAAGAAAGAGAGAAGAAATAAAGAAAGAAGAAATAAAGAAGAAAGAAAGAAGAAAGAAAGAAGTAAGAAAGAAGTAAGAAAGAAGTAAGAAAGAAGTAAGAAAGAAGTAAGAAAGAAGTAAGAAAGAAGTAAGAAAGAAAGAAGAAAGAATGAAGAAAGAATGAGGAAAGAAAGAAGAAAGAAAGAAAGAAGAAAAAAGAAACTAAGAAGAAAGAAAGAAAGAATAAAGAAAGAAAGAAGAAAGAAAGAAGAAAGAAAGAAGAAAGAAAAATAAAGAAAGAAGAAAGAAGAAAGAAATAAAGAAGAAAGAAAGATGTAAGAAAGAAGTAAGAAAGAAGAAAGAAAGAAGAAAGGAGAAGAAAGAAACAAGAAAGAAAGAAGGAAGGAAAAAGAAAGAAGAAAGAAAGAAAGAAAGAAGAAAGAAAGAAAGAAGAAAGAATGAAGGAAGAAAGAAAGAAGAAAGAAAGAAAGAAGAAAGAAAGAGGAAAGAAGAAAGAAAGAAAGAAGAAAGAAAGAAAGAAGAAAGAAAGAAGGAAGAATGGAAGAAGAAAGGAAGAAAGAAGAAAGAAAGAAGAAAGAAAGAAGAAAGAAAGAAGTAAGAAAGAAATAAGAAAGAAGTAAAAAGAAGTAAGAAAGAAGAAAGACAGAAGAAAGAATTAAGAGAGAAAGAAGAAAGAAAGAACAAAGGAAGAAGAAAGAAACCAGAAAGAAAGAAGGAAGGAAGAAAGAGAGAAGAAAGAAAGAAAGAAAAAGGAAAGAAAGAAAGAAGAAAGAAAGAAGGAAGAAAGAAAGAAGAAAGAAAGAAGAAAGAAAGAAAGAAAGAAGAAAGAAAGAAGAAAGAAAGAAGAAAGAAGAAAGAAAGAAGAAAGAAAGAAGTAAGAAAAAAAAAGAAGAAAGAAAGAAAGAAAGAAGTAAGAAAGAAGTAAGAAAGAAAGCAGAAAGAAAGAAGAATGAAAGAAAGAAGAAAGAAAGAAGAAAGAAAGAAGAAAGAAAGGAAGAAGAAAGAAAGAAGAAAGAAAGACAAAAGTAAGAAGAGAGAAAGAAAGAAGAAAGAAAGAAAGAAGAAAGAAAGAAGAAAGAAAGAAGAAAGAAAGAAGAAAGAAGAAAGAAAGTAGTAAGAAAGAAGTAAGAAAGAAGTAAGATAGAAAGAAGAAAGAAGTAAAAAAGAAGTAAAAATAAGAAATAAAGAAAGGAAGAAGAGTGAAAGAAGAAAGAAAGAAGAAAGAAAGAAAGAAGAAAGAAGAAAGAAAGAAGAAAGAAAGAAGTAAGAAAGAAGTAAAAAAGAAGTAAAAATAAGAAAGAAAGAAAGAAAGAAGAAAGAAAGAAGAAAAAAGAACGACGAAAGAACGAAGAAATAAAGAAGAAAGAAAGAGAGAAGAAAGAAAGAAAGAAGAAAGAAAGAAAGAAGAATGAAAGTAATAAGAAAGAATTAAGAAAGAAAGAAAGAAAGAAAGAAGAAAGAAAGAGAGAAGAAAGAAAGAAGAAAGGAAGAACAAAGAATGAAGAAAGATAGAAAGAATTAAGAAAGAAAGAGGAAAGTAAGAAGAAAGAAAGAAGAAAGAAAGAAGAAAGAAAGAAGAGAGAAAGAAGAAAGAAGAAAGAATAAAGAAAGAAGAAAGAAAGAAGAAAGAAGAAAGAAAGAAAGAAAGAAAGAAGATAGAAAGAAGAAAGAAAGAAGAAAGAAAGAAAGAAGTAAGAAAGAAGAAAGAAAGAAAGAAGGAAGAAAGAAAGAAGAAAGAAAGAAGTAAGAAAGAAAGGAGAAAGAAAGAAGAAAGAAAGATAAGAAAGAAGTAAGAAAGTAGTAAGAAGAAGAAAGAAAGAAGTAAGAAAGAAAGAAGAAAGAAGAATGAAAGAAGAAAGACAGAAGAAAGAAAGAATGAAAGAAGAAAGAAAAAAGAATGAAAGAAGTAATAAAGAAGTAAGAAATAAGGAAGAAAGAAAGAAGAAAGAAAGAAGAAAGAAAGAAGAAAGAAGAGAGAAAGAAGAAAGAAAGAAGAAAGAAAGAAAAAGAAAGAAGAAAGAAAGAAGAAAGAAAGAAAAAGAAGAAAGAAGAAAGAAAGAAAGAAGAATGAAAGTAGTAAGAAAGAAGTAAGAAAGAAAGAGGAAAGAAAGAAGAAAGAAAGAAGAAAGAAAGAAGAAAAAGAAAGAAGAAAAAAGAAAGAAAGAAAGATGTAAGAAAGAAGAAAGAAAGAAGAAAGAAAGAAGAAAGAAAGAAGAAAGAAAGAAGTGAGAAAGAAGACAGAGAGATGAAAGAAAAAAAAAGAAAGAAGGAAGAAAGAAGTAAGAAAGAAAGAAAAAGAAAGAAGAAAGTAAGTTGAAAGAAAGAAAGAATAAAGAAAGACTAAAGTAGAGAGAAAGAAAGAAGAAAGAAAGAAAGAAGAAAGAAAGAAGAAGAAAGAAGAAAGAAAGAAGAAAGAAAGAAGTAAGAAAGAAGTAAGAAAGAAGTAAGAAAGAGAGAAGAAAGAAAGAAAGAAGAAAGAATGAAAGAAGAAAGAATGAAGAAAGAAAGAAGTAAGAAAGAAGTAAGAAAGAAGTAAGAAGGAAGTAAGAAGGAAGTAAGAAGGAAGTAAGAAATAATTAAGAAAGCAAGAAGAAAGAAAGAAGAAAGAAAGAAGAAAGAAAGAAGAAAGAAAGAAGAAAGAAGGAAAGAAGAAAGAAAGAAAGAGGAAGGAATGAAAGAAAAGAATGAAAGAAAGAAGAAAGAAAGAAGAAAGAAAGAAGGAAGAAAGAAAGAAGAAAGAAGACAGAGAGATGAAAGAAGAAAAAAAGAAAGAAGGAAGAAAGAAGTAAGAAAGAAAGAAAAAGAAAGAAGAAAGTAAGGTGAAAGAAAGAAAGAAGAAAGAAAGACAAAAGAAAGTAGAGAGAAAGAAAGAAAGAAGAAAGAAAGAAGAAAGAAAGAAGAAAGAAAGAAGAAAGAAAGAAGTAAGAAAGAAGTAAGAAAGAAGTAAGAAAGAAAGGAGAAAGAAGGAAGAGAAAGAAAGACGAAAGAAAGAAAGAAGAAAGAAAGAAAGAAGAAAGAAAGAGGAAGAATGAAAGAAGAAAGAAAGAAAGAATAAAGAAAGAAGAAAGAAAGAAGTAAGAAAGAAATAAGAAAGAAGTAAAAATGAAGTAATAAAGAAGAAAGAAAGAAGAAAGAAAGAAGAAAGAAAGAAGTAAGAAAGAAGTAAGAAAGAAGTAAGAAAGAAGAAAGAAAGAAGAAAGAAAGAAGTAAGAAAGAAAGAAAGAAGAAAGAAAGAAAAAAGAACGAAGAAAGAAAGAAGTAAGAAAGGAGAAAGGAAGAAGAAAGAAAGAAGAAAGAAAGAAGGAAGAAAGAAGGAAGAAAGAAAGAAGAAAGAAAGAAGAAAGAAGTAAAGAAAGAAGAGAGAAAGAAGAAAGAAAGAAGAAAGAAAGAAGAAAGAAAGAAAGAAAGAAGAAAGAAAGAAGAAAGAAGAAGAAAGAAGAAGAGAGAAAGAATTAAGAAAAAAGAAGAAAGAAAGAAGAAAGAAAGAAGTAAGAAAAAAGTAAGAAAGAAGTAAGAAAGAAGTAAGAAAGAAGTGAGAAAGAAGTAAGAAAGAAGTAAGAAAGAAAGGAGAAAGAAAGGAGAAAGAAAGAAAGAAAGAAGAAAGAAAGAAGAAAGAAAGAAGAAAGAAAGAAAGAAGAAAGAAAGACAAATTAATAAGAGAGAAAGAAAGAAGAAAGAAAGAAAGAAGTAAGAAAGAAGAAAGAAAGAAGAAAGAAATTAGTAAGAAAGAAGTAAGAAAGAATTAAGAAAGAAGGAAGAAGAGAGAAGAAAGAAAGAAGTAACAAAAAAGTAAGAAAGAAGTAAGAAAGAAGTAAGAAAGAAGTAAGAAAGAAAGAAGAAAGAAAGAAGAAAGAATGAAGAAAGAAAGAAGAAAGAAAGAAAGAAGAAAAAAGAAAGTAAGAAGAAAGAAAGAAAGAATAAAGAAAGAAAGAAGAAAGAAAGAAGAAAGAAAGAAGAAAGAAAGGAGAAACAAAAAAGAAAGAAAGAAAGAAGAAAGAAAGAAAGAAGAATGAAAGTAGTAAGAAAGAAGTAAGAAAGAAAGAATAAAGAAAGAAGAAAGAAAGAAAGAAGAAAGAAAGTCAACAGAAAGAAGAGAGAAAGAAAGAAGAAAGAAAGAAGAAAGGAAGAAGTAAGAAAGAGGTAAGAAAGAAGTAAGAAAGAAAGACGAAAGAAAGAAGAAAGAAAGAAGACAGAAAGAAGAAAGAAAGAAGTAAGACAAGAAGAAAGAAAGAAGAAAGAAAGAAGAAAGAAAGAAGAAAGAAAGAAGAAAGAAAGAAGAAAGAAAGAAAGAAGAAAGAAAGAAGAAAGAAAGAAGGAAGAAAGAAAGAAGAAGGAAAGAAGAAAGAAAGAAGTAAGAAAGAAAGAAGAAAGAAAGAAGAAAGAAAGAAGAAAGAAAGAAGAAGTAAGAAAGAAGTAAGAAAGAAGTAAGAAAGAAGTAAGAAAGAAGTAAGAAATAAGTAAGAAAGAAAGGAGAAGAGAGAAGAATGAAAGAAATAAGAAAGAAGAAGAAAGAAAGAAGAAATAAAGAAAGAAGAAAGAAAGAAGAAAGAAAGACAAAAGTAAGAAGAGAGAAAGAAAGAATAAGAAAGAAAGAAGAAAGAAGAAAGAAAGAAGAAAGAAATTAGTAAGAAAGAAGTAAGAAAGAATTAAGAAAGAAGGAAGAAAGAGAGAAGAAAGAAAGAAGTAACAAAAAGTAAGAAAGAGGTAAGAAAGAACTAAGAATGAAAGAAGTAAGAAAGAGGAAAGAAAGAAGAAAGAAAGAAGAAAGAAAGGAGAAAGAAAGTAGAAAGAAAGAAGAAAGAAAGAAGTAAGAAAGAAGTAAGAAAGAAAGAAGAAAGAAAGAAGAAAGAAAAATAAAGAAAGAAGAAAGACAGAAGAAAGAAAGAATGAAAGAAGAAAGAAAGAAGAAGGAAAGAAGAAAGAAAGAAGAAAGAAAGAAGGAAGAAGGAAGAAGAAAGAAAGGAGAAAGAAAGTAGAAAGAAAGAAGAAAGAAAGAAGAAAGAAAGAAGAAAGACAGAAGAAAGAAAGAAAGAAGAAAGAAAGAAGAAAGAAAGAAAGAAGAAAGAAGAAAAAGAAAGGAGAAAGAAAGTAGAAGAAGAAAGAAGAAAAGAAAGAAGTAAGAAAGAAGTTAAGAAAGAAAGAAGAAAGAAAGAAGAACGAAAAATAAAGAAAAGAAGAAAGACAGAAGAAAGAAATAATGAAGAAAGAAACATGTAAGAAAGAAGTAAGAAAGAAAGAAGAAAGAAAGAAGAATGGAAGAAGAAAGAAACAAGAAAGAAAGAAGGAAGGAGGAAAGAAAGAAGAAAGAAAGAAAGAAAGAAGACAGAAAGAAAGAAGAAAGAATGAAGGAATAAAGAAAGAAGAAAGAAAGAAGAAAGATAGAAGAAAGAAATAAGAAGAAAGAAAGAAAGAAAGAAAGAAAGAAAGAAGAAAGAAGAAGGAAGAAAGAAGGAAGAATGAAAGAAGAAAGAAAGAAAGAAGAAAGAAAGAAGAAAGAAAGAAGTAAAAAAAAGTATGAAAGAAGGTAGAAAGAAGTAAGAATGAAAGAAGAAAGAAAGAAAGAAGAAACAAACAAGGAAGAAAGAAAGAAGAAAGAAAGAAAGACGAAAGAAAGAAGAAAGAACGAGAGAAGAAATAAGAAAGAAGAAACAAAGAATAAAGAAAGAAAGAAGAAAGAAAGAAGAAAGAAAGAAGAAAGAAGTAAGAAAGAAGTAAGAAAGAAGTAAGAAAGAAAGAAGAAAGAAAGAAGAAAGAATGAAGAAAGAAAGAAGAAGAAAGAAAGAAGAAAAAAGAAACTAAGAAGAAAGAAAGAAAGAAGGGAGAAAGGAAGAAGAAAGAAAGAAAGAAAGAAAGAAGAATGAAAGTAGTAAGAAAGAAGTAAGAAAGAAAGAAGAAGGAAAGAAGAAAGAAAGAAGGAAGAAAGAAAGTCAAAAGAAAAAAAGAATGAAAGAAGAAAGAAAGAAGAAGGAAAGAAGAAAGTAAGAAGAAAGAAAGAAGAAGAAAGAAGAGAGAAAGAAGACAGAGAGATGAAAGAAAAAAAAAAGAAAGAAGGAAGAAAGAAGTAAGAAAGAAAGAAAAAGAAAGAAGAAAGTAAGTTGAAAGAAAGAAAGAATAAAGAAAGACAAAATAAAGTAGAGAGAAAGAAAGAAAGAAGAAAGAAAGAAGAAAGAAAGAAGAAAGAAAGAAGAAAGAAAGAAGTAAGAAAGAAGTAAGAAAGAAGTAAGAAAGAATTAAGAAAGAAAGGAGAAAGAAAGAAGAGAAGAAAGACGAAAGAAAGAAGAAAGAAAGAAGAAAGAAAGAAGTAAGAGAGAAAGAATAAAGAAAGAGAGAAAAAGAAAGAAAGAAGAAAGAATGAAAGAAGAAAGAAAGAAGAAAGAAAGAAGAAAGAAATTAGTAAGAAAGAAGTAAGAAAGAATTAAGAAAGAAGAAGAAAGAGAGAAGAAAGAAGAAGTAACAAAAAAGTAAGAAAGAAGTAAGAAAGAGGTAAGAAAGAAGTAAGAAAGAAAGAAGAAAGAAAGAAGAAAGAATGAAGAAAGAAAGAAGAAGAAAGAAAGAAGAAAAAAAGAAAGTAAGAAGAAAGAAAGAAAGAAAGAATAAAGAAAGAAAGAAGAAAGAAAGAAAGAAAGAATAAAGAAAGAAAGAAGAAAGAAAGAAAGAAAGAAAGAAGAAAGAAAGGAGAAACAAAGAAGAAAGAAAGAAAGAAGAAAGAAAGAAAGAAGAATGAAAGTAGTAAGAAAGAAGTAAGAAGAAAGAAGAAAGAAAGAAGAAAGAAAGAAAGAAGAAAGAAAGTCAACAGAAAGAAGAGAGAAAGAAAGAAGAAAGAAAGAAGAAAGGAAGAAGAAAGAAAGAAGTAAGAAAGAGGTAAGAAGAAGTAAGAAGAAAGACGAAAGAAGAAGAAAGAAAGAAGAAAGAAAGAAGAAAGAAAGAAAGAAGAAAGAAAGTCAACAGAAAGAAGAGAGAAAGAAAGAAGAAAGAAAGAAGAAAGGAAGAAGAAAGAAGAAGTAGAAAGAGGTAAGAAAGAAGTAAGAAAGAAAGACGAAAGAAGGAAGAAAGAAAGAAGACAGAAAGAAGAAAGAAAGAAGTGAGAAAGAAGAAAGAAAGAAGAAAGAAAGAAGAAAGAAAGAAGAAAGTAAGAAGAAAGAAAGAAAGAAGAAAGAAGAAAGAAAGAAGAAGAAAGAAAGAAGAAGAAAGAAGAAGAAAGAAGAAGTAAGAAAGAAGAAAGAAGAAAGAAGAAAGAAAGAATAAAGAAAGAGAGAAGAAAGAAAGAAGAGAGAAAGAAGAAAGAAAGAAGAAAGAAGAAAAAGAAAGAAGAAGAAAGAAGAAAGAAAGAAAAAAGAAGAAAGAAGAAAGAAAGAAAGAAGAATGAAAGTAGTAAGAAAGAAGTAAGAAAGAAAGAAGAAAGAAAGAAGAAAGAAAGAAGAAAGAAGTAAGAAAGAAAGAGGAAAGAAAGAAGAAAGAAAGAAGAAAGAAAGAAGAAAAAGAAAGAAGAAAAAAGAAGAAAGAAAGATGTAAGAAAGAAGAAAGAAAGAAGAAAGAAAGAAGAGAGAAATAAGACAGAGAGATGAAAGAAGAAAAAAGAATGAAGAAAGAAAGAAGTAAGAAAGAAGTAAGAAGGAAGTAAGAAATAATTAAGAAAGCAAGAAGAAAGAAAGAGAAAGAAAGAAGAAAGAAAGAAGAAAGAAAGAAGAAAGAAGAAGAAAGAAGGAAAGAAGAAAGAAAGAAAGAAGAAGGAATGAAAGAAAGAAGAATGAATGAAAGAAGAAGAAAGAAAGAAAGAAGAAAGAAAGAAGAAAGAAACAAGAAAGAAAGAAGTAAGAAAGAAGTAAGAAAGAAGAAACAAAGAAGTAAGAAAGAAGAAAGAAAGAAGAAAGAAAGAAGAAAGAAAGAAAGAAAGAAGAAAGAAAGAAGAAGGAACGAAGAAAGAAAGAAGTAAGAAAGGTGAAAGGAAGAAGAAGAAAGAAGAAAGAAAGAGTAAGAAAGAAGGAAGAAAGAAAGAAGAAACAAAGAAGAAAGAAATAAGAAAGAAGAGAGAAAGAAGAAAGAAAGAAGAAAGAAAGAAAGAAAGAAGAAAGAAAGAAGAAGAAGAAGAAAGAAAGAAGAAAGAAAGAAGAGAGAAAGAAGTAAGAAAGAAGTAAGAAAGAAGTAAGAAAGAAGTAAGAAAAGAAGAAAGAAGTAAAAAGAAAGGAGAAAGAAAGAAGAATGAAAGAAAGAAGAAAGAAAGAAGAAAGAAAGAAGAAAGAAAGAAAGAAGAAAGAAAGAATAGAGAAAGACAAAAGTAAGAAGAGAGAAAGAAAGAAGAAAGAAAGAAAGAAGAAAGAAAGAAGAAAGAAATTAGTAAGAAAGAAGTAAGAAAGAATTAAGAAAGAAGGAAGAAAGAGAGAAGAAGAAAGAAGTAACAAAAAAGTAAGAAAGAAGTAAGAAAGAAGTAAGAAAGAAGTAAGAAAGAAGTAAGAAAGAAGTAAGAAATAAGTAGAAAGAAGTAAGAAAGAAGTAAGAAAGAAAGAAGAAAGAAAGAAGAAAGAAAGAAGAAAGAAAGAAGAAAGAAAGTAGAAAGAAAGAAAGAAGAAAAAAAGAAAGTAAGAAGAAAGAAAGAAAGAATAAAGAAAGAAAGAAGAAAGAAAGAAGAAAGAAAGAAGAAGAAAGAAGAAAGAAAGAAGAAAGAAAGGGAGAAACAAAGAAGAAAGAAGAAAGAAGAAAGAAAGAAAGAAGAATGAAAGTAGTAAGAAAGAAGTAAGAAGAAGAAGAAAGAAAGAAGAAAGAAAGAAAGAAGAAAGAAAGTCAAAAGAAAGAAGAGAGAAAGAAAGAAGAAGAAAGAAGAAAGCGAAGAAGAAAGAAAGAAGTAAGAAAGAGGTAAGAAAGAAGTAAGAAAGAAAGACGAAAGAAAGAAGAAGAAAGAAGACAGAAAGAAGAAAGAAAGAAGTAAGAAAGAAGAAAGAAAGAAGAAAGAAAGAAGAAAGAAAGAAGAAAGAAATAAAGAAGAAGAAAGAAGAAAGAAAGAAGAAAGAAAGAAGGAAGAAGAAAGAAGAAAGAAGAAAGAAAGAAAGAAGAAAAAAGAAATAAAGAAGAAAGAAAGAAAGAAGAAAGAAAGAAGAAAGAAAGAAGAAAGAAAGAAAGAAGAAAAAAGAAAGAAAGAAGAAAGAAAGAAGAAAGAAAGAAGAGAGAAAGAAGTAAGAAAAAAAGAAGAAAGAAAGAAGTAAGAAAGAAGTAAGAAAGAAGTAAGAAAGAAGTAAGAAAGAAAGGAGAAAGAAGAGGAATGAAAGAAAGAAGAAAGAAAGAAGAAAGAAAGAAGAAATAAAGAAAGAAGAAAGAAAGAAGAAAGAAAGACAAAAGTAAGAAGAGAGAAAGAAAGAAGAAAGAAAGAAAGAAGAAAGAAAGAAGAAAGAAAGAAGAAAGAAATTAGTAAGAAAGAAGTAAGAAAGAATTAAGAAAGAAGGAAGAAAGAGAGAAGAAAGAAAGAAGTAACAAAAAAGTAAGAAAGAAGTAAGAAAGAATTAAGAATGAAAGAAGAAAGAAAGAAAGAGGAAAGAAAGAAGAAAGAAAGAAGAAAGAAAGGAGAAAGAAAGTAGAAAGAAAGAAGAAAGGAAGAAGAAAGGAAGAAGTAAGAAAGAAGTAAGAAAGAAAGAAGAAAGAAAGAAGAAAGAAAAATAAAGAAAGAAGAAAGACAGAAGAAAGAAACAATGAAAGAAGAAAGAAAGAAGAAGGAAAGAAGAAAGTAAGAAGAAAGAAAGAAGAAAGAAAGAAGGAAGAAGAAAGAAAGGAGAAAGAAAGAAGAAAGAAGAAAGAAGTAAGAAGAAAGAAGAAAAAAGAAAGGCGAAAGAAAGTAGAAAGAAAGAAGAAAGAAAGAAGTAAGAAAGAAGTAAGAAAGAAAGAAGAAGAAAGGAGAAAGAAAAATAAAGAATGAAGAAAGACAGAAGAAAGAAATAAAGAAGAAAGAAAGATGTACGAAAGAAGTAAGAAAGAAAGAAGAAAGAAAGAAGAATGGAAGAAGAAAGAAACAAGAAAGAAAGAAGGAAGGAGGAAAGAAAGAAGAAAGAAAGAAAGAAAGAAGACAGAAAGAAAGAAGAAAGAAAGAAGAAAGAAAGAAGTAACAAAAAAGTAAGAAGAAGTTTGAAAGAAGTAAGAATGCAAGAAGAAAGAAAGAATGACGAAAGAAAGAAGAAAGAACGAGAGAAGAAATAAAGAAAGAAGAAATAAAGAATAAAGAAAGAAAGAAGAAAGAAAGAAGAAAGAAAGAAGAAAGAAGTAAGAAAGAAGTAAGAAAGTAGTAAGAAAGAAGGAAGAAAGAAAGAAGAAAGAATGAAGAAAGAAAGAAGAAAGAAAGAAAGAAGAAAGAAAGAAGAAGAAAAAAAGAAACTAAGAAAAAAGAAAGAAGAAAGGAAGAACAAAGAAGAAGAAAGATAGAAAGAAGTAAGAAATAAAGAGGAAGAAAGAAGAAAGAAAGAAGAAAGAAAGAAGAGAGAAAGAGAGAGAAGAAAGAAAGAAGAAAGAAGAAAGAAGTAAGAAAGAAAGAAGAAAGAAAGAAGAAAGAAAGAAAGACGAAGAAAGAAAGAAGAAAGGAAGAACAAAGAAAGAAGAAAGATAGAAAGAAGTAAGAAAGAAAGAGGAAAGAAAGAAGAAAGAATGAAGAAAGAAAGAAGAAAGAAAGAAAGAAGAAAGAAAGAAAGCAGAAAAAAAGAACTAAGAAGAAAGAAAGAAAGAAGTAAGAAATAAAGAAGAAAGAAGAAAGAAAGAAGAAAGACAGAAGAAAGAAAGAATGAAAGAAGAAAGAAAGAAGAAGGAAAGAAGAAAGTAAGAAGAAAGTAAGAAGAAGAAAGAAGAAAGAAAGAAGAAAGAAAGAAGAAAGAAAGAAATAAGAAAGAAGGAGAAAGAAGAAAGAAAGAAGAAAGAAAGAATAAGAAAGAAGGAAGAGAGAAAGAAGAAGAAAGAAGAAAGAAATAAATAAAGAAGAGAGAAAGAAAAAAGAAAGAAGAAAGAAAGAAAGAGAGAAAGAAAGAAGAAAGAAAGAAAGATAGAAGAAAGAAAGAAGAAAGAAAGAAGAAAGAAAGAAGAGAGAAAGAAAGAAAGAAGAAAGAAAGAGAGAAGAAAGAAAGAGAGAAGAAAGAAAGAAGAAAGAATGAAAGAAGAAAGAATGAAAGAAGAAAGAAAGAAGAAAGAAAGAAGTAAGAAATAAAGAAAGAAGAGAGAAAGAAGAAAGAAAGAAGAAAGAAAGACAGAAAGAAGAAAGAAAGAAGAAAAAGGAAAGACGAAAGAAGAAGTAAGAAAGAGAGAAGAAAGAAAGAAAGAAGAAAGAAAGAAAGAACAATGAAATTAGTAAGAAAGAAGTAAGAAGAAAGAAAGAAAGAAGAAAGAAAGAAAGAAGAAAGAAAGAAGAAAAAGAAAGAAAGAAGAAAGAAAGAAGTAAGAAAGAAGTAAGAAAGAAAGAAGAAAGAAAGAAGAAGAAGAAAAAAAGAAGAAAGAAAGAAGAAAGGAAGAACAAAGAAAGAAGAAAGATAGAAAGAAGTAAGAAAGAAAGAGGAAAAAAGAAGAAAGAAAGAAGAAAGAAAGAAGAGAGAAAGAAAGAAAGAAGAAAGAAAGAAGAAAGAGAAAGAAAGAAAGAAAGAAAGAAGATAGAAAGAAGAAAGAAAGAAGAAAGAAAGAAAGAAGCAAGAAAGAAGAAGAAAGAAGGAAGAAAGAAAGAAGAAAGAAAGAAGTAAGAAAGAAAGGAGAAAGAAAGAAGAAAGAAAGAAGAAAGAAAGAAGTAAGAAAGTCGTAAGAAAGAAGAAAGAAAGAAGTATGAAAGAAAGAAGAAAAAAAGAAGAATGAAAGAAAGATGCAAGAAAAGAGGAAAGAAAGAAAAAAAGAAAGAAAAAAGAAAGAAGAAAGAGAGATGAAAGAAGAAAAAAAAGAAAGAAGTAAGAAAGAATTAAGAAAGAAAGAAGAAAGAAAGAAGAAAGTAAGAAGAAAGAAAGAAAGACGAAAGAAAGAAAGAAGAAAGGAAGAAGAAAGAAAGAAGTAAGAAAGTAAGAAGAAAGAAGAAAGAAGAAAGAAAGAAGAAAGACAGAAGAAAGAAAGTATGAAAGAAGAAAGAAAAAAGAAGGAAAGAAGTAATAAAGAAGTAAGAAAGAAGGAAGAAAGAAAGAAGAAAGAAAGAAGAAAGAAATAAAGAAAGAAGAGAGAAAGAAGAAAGAAAGAAGAAAGAAAGAAAAAGAAAGAAGAAAGAAAGAAGAAAGAAAGAAAAAGAAGAAGAAGAAGAAAGAAAGAAGAAATGAAAGTAGTAAGAAAGAAGTAAGAAAGAAAGAAGAAAGAAAGAAGAAAGAAAGAAGAAAGGAAGAACAAAGAAAGAAGAAAGAAAGAAAGAAGTAAGAAAGAAAGAGGAAAGAAAGAAGAAAGAAAGAAGAAAGAAAGAAGAAAAAGAAAGAAGAAAAAAGAAAGAAAGAAAGATGTAAGAAAGAAGAAAGAAAGAAGAAAGAAAGAAGAAAGAAAGAAGAAAGAAGAGAGAAAGAAGACAGAGAGATGAAAGAAGAAAAAAAGAAAGAAGGAAGAAAGAAGTAAGAGAGAAAGAAAAAGAAAGAAGAAAGTAAGGTGAAAGAAAGAAAGAATAAAGAAAGACAAAAGAAAGAGAGTAAGAAAGGAGAAAGAAAGAAAGAAGAAAGATAGAAGAAAGAAAGAAGAAAGAAAGAAGTAAGAAAGAATTAAGAAAGAATGGTTAAAGAAAGAAGAGAAAGAAAGACGATAGAAAGAAGAAAGAAAGAAGAAAGAAAGAAGTAAGAAAGAGAGAAAGAATAAAGAAAGAGAGAAGAAAGAAAGAAAGAAGAAAGAAAGAAAGAAGAAAGAAAGAAAGAAGAAAGAATGAAGAAAGAAAGAATTAAGAAAGAGTAAGAAAGAAGTAAGAAGGAAGTAAGAAATAATTAAGAAAGCAAGAAGAAAGAAAGAAGAAAGAAAGAAGAAAGAAAGAAGAAAGAAAGAAAGAAGAAAGAAGGAAAGAAGAAAGAAGAAAGAAGAAAGAAAGAAGAAAGAAGATAGAGAGATGAAAGAAGAAAAAAGAAAAGAAGGAAGAAAGAAGTAGAAAGAAAGAAAAAGAAAGAAGAAAGTAAGGTGAAAGAAAGAAAGAAGAAAGAAAGACAAAAGAAAGTAGAGAGAAAGAAAGAAGAAAGAAAGAAGAAAGAAAGAAGTATGAAAGAGAGAAAGAATAAAGAAAGAGAGAAGAAGAAAGAAAGAAGAAAAATGAAAGAAGAAAGAATGAAGAAAGAAAGAAGTAAGAAAGAAGTAAGAAGGAATTAAGAAGGGAATTAAGAAATAATTAAAAAAGCAAGAAGAAAGAAAGAAGAAAGGAAGAAAGAAAAAAGAAGGAAGAAGAAAGAAAGAAAGAAGAAGGAATGAAAGAAAAAGAATGAAAGAAAGAAGAAAGAAAGAAGAAAGAAAGAAGGAAGAAAGAAAGAAAGAAAGAAAGAAGAAAGAAGAAAGAAAGAAGAAAGAAAGAAAGAAGATAGAAAGAAGAAAGAATGAAGAAAGAAAGAAGAAAGAAAGAAGAAAAAAGAAAAGAAGGAAGAAAGAAAGAAGAAAGAAAGAAGTAAGAAAGAAGTAAGAAAGTAGTAGGAAAGAGAAAGAAAGAAGTAAGAAAGAACTAAGAAAGAAAGAAGAAAGAAAGAAGAATGAAAGAAATAAGAAAGAAAGAAAAAAGAAAGAAGAAAGAAGAAGAAAGTAAGAGGAAAGAAAGAAAGAAGAGAGAAAGAAAAAGAAGAGAAGAAAGAAAGAAAGGTGAAAGAAAGAAAGAAGAAGAAAGACAAAAGAAAGTAGAGAGAAAGAAAGAAGAAAGAAAGAAAGAAGAAAGAAAGAAGAAAGAAAGAAGAAAGAAAGAAGTAAGAAAGAAGTAAGAAAGAAGTAAGAAAGAAGTAAGAAATAAAGAAAGACGAAACAAAGAAAGAAGAAAGAAAGAAGAAAGGAAGAACAAAGAAAGAAGAAAGAAAGAAGTAAGAAAGAAAGAGGAAGAAAGAAGAAAGAAAGAAGTAAGAAAGAAGAAAGAAAGAAGTAAGAAAGAAAGAAGAAGGAAGGAAAGAAGAAAGAAAGAAGAAGGAAAGAAGAAAAAGAAAGAAAGAAAAAGAAAGAAAGAAAGAAGAAAGAAAGAAATAAGAAAGAAAGAAGAAAGAAAGAAGAAAGAAATAGCAAAGAAAGAAAGAAAGAAAGAAGTAAGAAATAAAGAAGAAAGAAAGAAGAAATAAAGAAGAAAGAAATAAGAAAAAAGAAGAAAGAAAGAAAGAAGAACTAAAGTAGAAAGAAAGAAGAAAGAAAGAAAGAAGAAAGGAAGAAGAAAGGAAGAAGAAAGAAAGAAGTAAGAAAGAAGAAAGAAAGAAGAAAGAAAGAGAGAAGAAAGAAAGAAGAAAGAAAGAAGAAAGAAAGAAGAAAAAAGAAGAAAAATGAAAGAAAGAAGAAAGAAGTAAGAAAGAATTAAGAAAGAAAGAAGAAAGAAAGAAGAAAGAAAGAAGAAGAAAGAATGAGGAAAGAAAGAAGAAAAAGTAAGACGAAGAAAGAAAGAAGAAAGAAAGAGAGAAGAAAGAAAGAAGAAAGAAAGAAGAATGAAAGTAGTAAGAAAGAAGTAAGAAAGAATGAAGAAAGAAAGAAGAAAGAAAGAAAGAAGAAAGAAAGAAGAAAGGAAGAACAAAGAAAGAAAAAGAAAGAAAGAAGTAAGAAAGAAAGAGGAAAGAAAGAAGAAAGAAAGAAGAAAGAAAGAAAGAGGAAAGAAAGAAGAAAGATAGAAGAAAGAAAGAAGAAAAAGAAAGAAGAAAAAAGAAAGAAAGAAAGAAGAAAGAAAGAAGAAAGAAAGAAAGAAGGAAAAAAGAAAGAAGAAAGAAAGAAGAAAGAAAGAAAGAAGAAAGAAATAAGAAAGAAAGAAGAAAGAAAGAAAGAAGAAATAAAGACGAAAGAAAGAAGAAAGAAAGAAAAAAGAAAGAAGAAAAAAATAGAAGAAAAAGAAAGAAAGAAAGAAGAAAGAAAGAAGAAAGAAAGAAGAAAGAAAGAAAGAAAGAAAGAAGAAAGAAAGAAGAAAGAAAGAAAGAAAGAAGAAAGAAAGAAGAAAGAAAGAAAGAAAGAAGAAAGAAAGAAAGAAGGAAGGAAGAAGTAAGAAAGAATGAAGAAAGAAAGAAGAAAGAATGAAGAGAGAAAGAAGAAAGAAAGAAGAAAGAAAGAAGAAAGAAAGAAGAAAGAAAGAAGAAAGAAAGAAAAGAAGAAAGAAAGAAGAAAAAAGAAAAAAGAAAGAAGTAAGAAAGAAGTAAGAAAGAAGAAAGAAAGAAAGAAGAAAGAAAGAAAGAAGAAAGAAAGACAAAAGAAAGAAGAGAGAAAGAAAGAAGAAAGAAAGAAAAAAGAAAGAAAGAGGAAAGCAAGAAGAAAGAAAGAAGAAAGAGGTAAGAAAGACGTAGAAAGAATTAAGAAAGAAAGAAGAAAGAAAGAAGAAAGAAAGAAAGACGAAAGAAAGAAAGAAGAAAGAAAGAAGAAAGAAAGACAAAAGAGAGAATAGAGAAAGAAAGAAGAAAGAAAGAATGGAGAAAGAAAGAATGAAGAAGGAAAGAAAGAAAAAGAAAGAAAGAAAGAAAGAAAGAAAGAAGAAAGCAAGAA
>NW_027043326.1:37968-125897 GCF_036013475.1 Columba livia
GAAATAAGAAAGAAGTAAAAAAGACGTAAGAAAGAAGAAGGAAAGAAGAAAGAAAGAATAAGGAAAGAAGAACGAAAGAAGTAAAAAGAATAAAGAAAGAAGAAAGAAAGAAGAAAGAAAGAAAGAATAAATAAAGAAAGAAGAAGAAATAAGAAAGAATTAGGAAAGAAAGAAAGAAAAAAGAAAGAAGAGATAAAGAAAGAAAGAAGAAAGAAAGAAGAAAGAAAGAAGAAAGAAAGAAGAAATAAGAAAGAAAGAAATAAAGAAGATAGAAAGAAGAAGAAAGAGAAAGAAGAAAGAAAGAAAGAAGAAAGAAAGAAAGAAGGAAGAAAGAAAGCATAAAGAAAGAAGAAAGAAGGAAGTAAGAAAGAAAGACGAAAGAAAGAGGAAAGGAAGAAGTAAGAAAGAAGTAAGAAAGAAGTAAGAAAGAATTAAGAAAGAAGTAAGAAAGAAGTAAGAAAGAAGTAAGAAAGAAGTAAGAAAGAAAGAAGAAAGAAAGAAGAATGAAAGAAAGAAGAAAAAGAAGAAAGAAGAAGAATAAAGAAGACAGAGAGAAGAAAGAAGAAAAAAAGAAAGAAGTAAGAACAAAGTAAGAAAGAAAGAGAAAGAAAGAAGAAGAAAGAAGAAGAAGAAAGAAAGAAGAAAGAAAGAAGAAAGAAAGAAGAAAGAAAGAAGAAAGAAAGAAGGAAATAAAGAAAGAAGACAGAAAGAAAGAAGAAAGAAAGACAAAAGAATGAAGAGAGAAAGAATGAAGAAAGAATGAAAGAAGAAAGAAAGAAGAAGAAAGAAGAAAGAAAGAAGAAAGAAAGAAGAAAGAAAGAAGAAAGAAAGAAGAAAGAAGAAGAAAGAAAGAAGAAAGAAGAAAGAAAGAAAGAAGAAAGAAAGAGAAAGAAAGAAGAAAGAAAGAAGTAAGAAGAAGAAGAAAGAAGAAAGAAAGAAGAAGAAGAAAGAAGAAAGAAGAGAAAGAAGAGAAAGAAGAAGAAGAAAGAAGGAAGAAGAAAGAAGAAAGAAGAAAAGAAAGAAGAAAGGAAGAAAATAGGAAGAATAAAGAAAGAAAGAAGAAAGAAAAAGAAAGAAAGGAAGAAGAAAGGAAGAAAGAAGAAAGAAAGAATGCAGTAAGAAAGAAGAGAGAAAGAAGAAAAAAAGAAGAAAGAAAGAAAGAAGAAAGAAAGAAAGAAGAAAGAAAGAATGAAAGAAGAAAGAAAGAAGAAAGACAGAAGAAAGAAAGAAGAAAGAAAGAAGAAGAAGAAAGAAGTAAGAAAGAATTAAGAATGAAGTTATAAAGAAGTAAGAAAGAAAGAAGAAAGAAGGAAGAAAGAAGAAAGAAAAAGAAGAAAGAAGAAAGAAGAAGAAAGGAGAAAGAGGAAGAAGAGGAAGAAAGAAAGAAAGAAAGAAGAAGGAAAGAAAGAAAGAAAGAAAGAAAGAAAGAAGAAAGAAAGAAAGAAAGAAAGAAAGAAAGAGAAAGAAAGAAAGAAAGAAAGAACTAAGAAAGAATGAAGAAAGAAAGAAGAAAGAAAGAAGAGAGAAAGAAGAAAGAAAGAAAGAAGAAAGTAAGAAAGCAGAAAGAAGATAGAAGAAAGAAGAAAGATATAGCAAGAAAGAAATAATAAAGAAAGAAAGAAGTAAGAAAGAAGTGGCGTTGTCCTGGGCTGTGCCGGCAGCTGTGCTCTCTACCCATCCAGTCTAAGGGACTGGCACTTTATTCCCAGCATCTTGAAGGTTTTAGGTCTTGTAGCAGCTTGTCGTATTTGCGCCGTCTCTGCGTGTTTGCGCAGAGTTTGGTCGTTTCTCTCTTTTCTAGGCGTGAAGCAAAGTGGAAAGCTGGGTATCGGCAGCTCAGCTCCTCTGGCAAGGTGAGCACGGAGCCGTGGTGGGTGCGAGGAGGAGCGTGGGGCCAGGGTTTCGTTCAAAGAGCTACAGTTCTTTGTTTCTCGCCGTCTTAGGCGTCTCAAGCGATGAGGGTTTGTGACCGCGCCCGCGCCACGACACGCCGACCGGACCGCCCTGGAACTCAGCAGGAGGTGGGTGTTGCGGAAGGGGTCGGCGTTTTTTAAGTTTTGGTGGATGTAGTATTTTGTATATTGTATAGTGTGTGGTATTGTGTTATTATGGTGCTTGTCGTGTTTCTTGATTTGTATATTGTATAATTACACAACACCACACACTATACAATATACAAATCAATAAACACGACAAACACCATAATTACACAACAACACCTCCTGCTGAGTTCCAGGGCGGTCCGGTCGGTGTGTCGTGGCGCGGGCGCGGTCACAAACCCTCATCGCTCGTGACGCCTAAGACGGCGAGAAGCAAATGAACTGTAGTGCTTGGGACAAACCATAAAGTTGCCACTTTCCCCTTCATCACCCACAATACAAAATCACATACACAATAATGAGCACTCATAAGGGTTGTCCGTCGTAGTTCCCTAGCCATTGCTCTACTTGATGGAGTTCTGGGAGTTAGATTTGAATGATCTACCAGGGTTCACCGCATACTGCAAAGGTTCTGTGGACAACACACTGTTCTGTGGGTGATCAGGGAGGCCATGAGCCACCCTGTAGCTTGAAAGACACTCTGCCTTATGGTCCTGCTGCTTCCTTCGGAAATGCTAAAACTCCACCTACAGATACGAGATGCTCATCCTTACCCCTGGTAGATAACCTGAGCATCCTAGGAGGAGAGATTATATTAGCAACTTGTTACACACCAATAGAAACCAAGAATTAACACCCCATCTCCATTGCAATCAGGAATTTAGGGAAAATAACAAGTACCAGGAATTGATTCAATAAATGAAAAATAGTTACAAACATACTTTCAACTACATCTGCTATTGAAACTTTTCTGATCCTGAAGGTCCTACCTCAAACAGACATCTCCACTTCTCCAAACACACCCACCCATGTAGCTTAAACAGCTCAAAAGCTGCTGACTGCTAAAGGAGCAGCACCCAAGCAGCCCAGGAGCAGAATGAGCTTCCCTACCTAGGGACTGGGGCTCAAATACCCTGAGGCCCGCCCACCCCTTCCCACAATCCCCTGGGAAAGGGGAGGGGTCAATCACCCCAGGCCCCACCCACCACCCTTATCAAATCACCTGGACCCTCACTGGAAGTGACAGCACCTGCACTCCTGTCGGGCTCTGTCAGACACTGTTGGTTTTTGTGAAGCCCTGTGAGACCTCTTTGGGGTCTGTCAGGCTCTATCAGGTTTTGATGGGGTCTGTAGGGCTCTGTGGAGACCTGTTGGGGTCTGCTGAGCCCTGTCAAGATTTCTCAGGCTCTGTTGAGACCCCCAGGGCTCTGTCATACACATTGATGCTCTATCAGGAACTGACAAGATTTGTCAGGCCCTGACAGGTCCTGTTGGGCTCTTCCAAGCTTTGTCAGGCTCTGTAAGGATCCGTCAAGCTCTCTCAGGCCCTGCCTGGCTCTGTTGGTCTTTCTTGAGCTTTGCCTGCCCCTGTCATGCCCTGTCAGGTACATGGCTCGGCAGCGGAGGGGAAGGAGTTGTAGGTCTGTAGGCCACACCCCCTGCAGGGAGCCCACCAATGGGGGTGGAAGTGGGGGTCAAGTGGGAGGAGCCCAGCTGGGAGGGTGGGGTGCTTGGAAAGGGGGTGGGCCTGGTTGGGGCACACCCCTTCGAGAAGGCACATTGGGGAGAGCTTGGGAGGGAGGTGGGGTTGGCAGTGGCCCCGCCCACATCTTCAGCCCCACCCTCAACCCTAAACCCCACCCCCAAATCCTTCACTGGAAATGGAACAAACCACATGCTTAAGGTTTTTTTACATTATTTAATTTTATTGGGTGAGAATTGGCCCCAAAAGCAGGTTAAAAATCCCCCAACATGGCCCTGGGGGAGCAATGTCAGGATGGCAGCGGCACAGCGCTGATCTTTTCCAAGATGGCCGTCAGGGGTAAACAGAGTCACAGGCCCCACCACCCACCTTGGGCCCCACCCCAGAATGGCTGCCCTAGGCAGGCCCCGCCCACCTCAGCCCCACCCTTCCAGCACAGGCTTAGGAGCCATGACAGTCATGGCCCCGCCCACCAGCAGGGACACAGCAGCCGAGATGGCCACGCCCATCAGGGCAGCCATCTTCTTCCCATGGGCAGGGTGCAGGGCCACAGGGCCAGCCAATGGGAGCAGCCAATACAGCCGGGAGCTGCCGCCTGAGCACGGCGCAGACCTACAGCCCCTCCGGCAGTGCCAGCATGGTTGCCAGCCCTCCCCCCGCCCCAACCATCTTGGATTCCAAGCAGGGTGGCGCCCAGCAGCCATGCTGTCCTCATTTTGTTGTGCACAGGGCCCCGTGCAGCATCGCAACCCAGGACAGCTGGTGGGGTGAGGGGACCCAGGAATGTCGATCTATGGGCGGAATGCAGAAGCTGTGGGATGCTACATATCAGTGGGGCAGAGTGCTGAAAGTATATGGTGCTGCAGAGCAGTGCTGTGGATGTATAGGGCAGACCAGATGTGTGGGGCACTGTGGGGCACTGCTGTGGGTCTATGGGGCAGGGTACAGGAGCTACAGTGTGCTGTAGGGCAGAACTGCTGGCCTATGGGCTCGTGGGAAGAAGCTATGGTGTTTTCTGGGACAGTGTTGTTGATCTATAGGGCAGAGGAACTATGTGGTGCTGTAGGGTTACACTGTGGGTCTATAGGGCAGAGTGAACAAGATATGGGGTGCTGTGGGACAGCACTGTGTGTCTATGAGGCAGAGTGGAGATACAGGGTGCTGTGGAGCAGTGCTGTCCATTTATGTGGCAGAGTAAAAGCAGCTATGGGGTGCAGTGACTCTATAGGGCAGAGGGGCTATGAGCTGCTGTGGGTCACTGTGTGGGTCACTCACCTGTAAGGGGTTCACCCTCTTCAGGGGTGTTTCACCCCACAACAACCCCATTGACCCCACTGACCCCACAGCCCCCCACACCCACCCCATAGACCCTTGTGACCCACCCATAGTGGGCAGTGCAGGCGTAGTCAGGAGGGAAGGCGGGTCAGGTGGACAGAGGTGTGGGGTGCTGTGGGGCAGCACTTTGCACCAATGGGGCAGAACGCAGCACCTACAGGCTGCTGTGGGGCAGCTCTCTGGGTCTAAGGGGCAGAGTAGAGTCCTGTGGGGCAGCACTGTGGGTCTATGGGGAAGAGTAGAGTCACTATGGGGTGCTGTGGGGCACTCCTGTGGATGTATGGGGCAGAGTACAGGAGCTATATGGTGCTGTGGGGCAGTACTGGGCATCTACAGAGCAGAGTGCAGGAGCCATGGGGTGCTGTGGGGCACTCCTGTGGATGTATGGTGCAGAGTACAGGAGTTATATGGTGCTGTGGGGCAGTACTGGGCATCCATGGGGCAGAGTGCAGGAGCAATGGGGTGTTGTGAGGCAGTGTTGTGGGTCTATGGAGCAGAGTGTAGGAGCTATGGGGCATTGTGGGGCAGTACAGTGGGTCTATAGGCCAGATGAGCTATAGGGTGCTGTGGGACAGCACTGTGGATCTGTGGGGCAGAGTACAGGAGCTATAGGGTGATGTAGGGCAGCACTCTGCACCCATGGGGCAGAGTGGAAGACATATGAGGTACTCTGTGGCACTGCTGTAGACATATGGGGCAGAGTGGAGAAGCCATGGGGTGCTGTGGGATAGCAAGCAGGAGCTATAGGGTGCTGTGGGGCAGTGTTGTGGATCCATAGGGCAGAGTGGAGGTGCTATGGGGCACTGTGGGTCAGCGTGTGGTTCACTCACCTGCAGGGCGTTCAGCCTCTTCAGGGGTGTTTCACCCCACAACAACCCCATTGACCCCACAGCCCCCCTGACCCCTACACCGCCCCATAGACCCTTGTGATCCCCACCCCCCCGCCCCATCCCTGCCATGGTGTGCAGTGGAGATGTGGCCAGCCGGAGGAGGTGGGGGGGGTCTCACAGTCAGCAGGAGTGCAGTGGGAGGGCACGCGGTCAGCCGGGGGGCCAGGGGGGCACAGTCAGCCGGAGTTGGGGTGGGCACGCGGCCAGCCAGAGTTGGGGGGGGGGGGGTGTCCATCAGTCAGAGGGGGGGGCGGGGGGGGGGGGCACGCGGCCAGCCAGAGTTGGGGAGGCGGTCAGCCGGAGCAGGGGGCGTGGTCAGCCGGAGGGGGCGTGGCCAGGCTGCCTTCGCTGTTCTCTGCGCAGGAGCTGCAGTGGGAAAGGGAAGGAAAGGGCCGTTATTTGTGTCACAGTCCTGGGAAACAGCCCCAAATCCCCCCGCTTCAACATTAACCGAGTGAGCAAATTAACTGCCAAAAAAATGGATCTTGAAAGCTTCTTTGAGCACAAATTATCCTAAAAACAGCCCCAAAATGAAGTAAATTGAATTTGAGATCAAACAGCCTTAAAAATATCAAAAACCCGCCCAAATATGGTCCCTCACAGCTTTATATAATAAGATATATATGTAAAAATAGATTAGATACATTACATAGTAATTATACATATTTATATAATATATATTAATATTTAATGAATATCATTATTACAATAGTATGTTATAGATATCATCATTATATTATGCCATTATATATTAATTATAAATTACATTAAATAATATCAACGAATATTAGTTGATCAGTTAATTATATCAGATTATATATTATATATATTTCTACTACTCATCATATTATATCATTTATAGTAGTATATTACTATATTGATTTTATCTATATATTTAATATTAAATTAAAATTAATTTTAATAATTTAAATTAAATTAAAATATATAAATAATTTTTAAAATACAATGTAAACGATTAAGTGGGTTTAGGGAGGTGGCGGCCAATCAGCGCCTTTCTCTCCTCAGAGGCAGCGACCAATCAGCGCCTTTCTCCCCTCAGACGCAGCGACCAATCCGCGCCTTTCTCCCCTCAGACGCAGCGACCAATCAGCGCCTTTCTCTCCCTCGGAGACAGCCGAGCGGGGCAGAGCCAGCGGAGGCTTTCCCACCAGACGGCACCGGCCAATCAGCGAGCGTCTCCTCGGCCCCCTCAGCGTGAGGGGAGAACGGGACGGGGGAGACAAAATGGCGGCGGGTTAAAAAAGCCGAATATGTTCCCGCTTAAATATTAATTCAGTAAATTATAAATAAATACATAGATTTTTTAAAGCTTTTTTTGGGGCACAAATCAGCACCAGATCTGGGACCCCCAGCTCTAGACACGTTCAATAAAGTGAATTCAGCCCTAAAACCCCCTCAGAAAGCAACGAAATGCCCCTCCCGAGTTTAAACACAATAACTTACACACTTATTTCAACAACTATTGAAATTATTTTAACAATTAATAATTTAAATAATTAAGCGGCTTTAGGAGCCTCAGAACTGCCCCAAATGCTCAAAAAACCCCTCATAAAACCTCAAAAAGCCCCGTTTAAATATAATAATTTAAATTAATAAGCGGTTAAAAGGAAAAAACGGATTTGGACTCGCAATCCTGGGAAACAGCCCCAAATCTCCCCCCGGGCTTTAAATATTAATCTATTGTATAAATTCTTATCAATAAGTAGATTCAAAAAACTTTAAAGTCGCAAATCGGCCCCTCAAACTTTAAAGGCATTAAATAAACCTTTTTAAAAGCCGATTTAGACCCAAACGGCCCCAAAATGGCTCCTCACAGCGCTAAATAATTGAAACAATTCAGCGTCTTCAGGGGCCTCGAACCGCCCGCACAGCAGCTCAGTGAAATGAAACCGCGAAAAGCGCCGTTGAAGTGCCAGAGTTTAAATAAATCGGCGGTTTTTAAAAGCCGAATTGGGCTGTAAAACCCCTTCTTTCTTTCTTTCTTTCTATCTTTCTTTCTTTCTGTCTTTCTTTCATTTTAATTTTTTTCTTTCTTTCTTTTTTCTTTCTCTCTTCTTTCTATCTTTCTTTTTTCTATCTTTCTTTCTTTTTTTTTAGTTTCTTTCTTCCTTTCTTCTTTCATTCTTTCTTCTTTCTTTCTTCTTTCTTTCTTTCTTCTTTCTTTCTTTCTTCTTTCTTTCTTTCTTTCTTTCTTTCTTTCTTTCTTTCTTTCTTTCTTTCTTTCTTTCTTTCTTTCCTACTTTCTTTCCTACTTTCTTTCTTCCTTTCTTGCCTAATTTCTTTCCTACTCTCTATATTTCTTTCTTTCTTTCTTCTTTCTCTCTTTCTTTCTATTTCTTTTTTAATTTCTTACTTTCTTTTTCTTTCTTTCTTTTACCTTTCGTCTTTCTTTCTTTTTTTCTTTCTTTCTTTTTTCTTTCTTTCCTCCTTATTTCTTTCTTTCTTACTTTCTTTCTTTCTTTCTTTTTTAATTTCTAACATTCTTTATTTTTTCTTTTTTCTTTTTCCTTTCTTTCGTCTTTCTTTCTTTCTTTTTTTCTTTCTTTCATCTTTCTTTCTTTCTTTTTTCTTTCTTTCCTCTTTCTTTCTTTAATCTATTTCTTTCTTTTTTTTAAATTTCTTCCTTTCTTTCTTTTTTTTTTCTTTCTTCTTTCTTTCTCTCTTTCTTTCTTTTTTTCTTTCTTTATTTCTTTATTTCTTTGTTTCTTTCCTTTTTCTTTCTTCTTTCTTTCTTTTTTTCTTAATTTCTTCGTTCTTCTTTCTTTCTTTTTTCTTTCTCTCTTTTTTCTTTCTTTCTTTTTTCTTTCTTTCTTTTTTCTTTCTTTCTTTTTTCTTTCTTTCTTTCTCTATTCATTTCTTTTTTTTTCTTTTTTATTTCTTTTTAAATTTCTTTCTTTCTTTTTTCTTTCTTTCGTCTTCCTTTCTTATTTTCTTTTTTCATTTTTTCATCCTTCTTTCTTCTTTCTTTCTTTTTTTAATTTCTTTATTACTTTTTTCTTTCTTTTTTCTTTCACTCTTTCTTTCTTTTTTAATTTCTCTCTTTCTTTCTTACTTTGTTCTTTCTTTGTTCTTTCTTTCTTCATTTCTTTCTTTTTTCTTTATTTCTTCCTTTCTTTTTCCTTTCTTTCTTTCTTTATTTCTTCCCTTCCTACATTTTTCTTTCTTTCTTTCTTTAGTCTTTCTTCTTTCTTTTTTCTTTCTTTCTATCTTTCTTTCTTTCTTTCCTACTTCCTTTCCTACTCTCTTTCTTTCTTTCTTTCTTTTAATTTCTTCTTTCTTTTTCTTTCTTTCTTTCTTTCTTTCTTTCTTTCTTTCTTTCTTTCTTTCTTTCTTTCTTTTTTCTTTCTTTATTCTTTCTTTCTTTTTGCTATCTTTCTTTCTTTCTTTTTTTTTAATTTCTTTCTTTCTTTCTTAATTGCTCTTTCTTTCTTCTCTCTTTTTTCTTTTTTCTTCTTTCTTCTTTCTTTTATTTTTCAATCTTTCTTTCTCTTTTAATTTCTTTCTTTTCTCTTTCTTTCATTCTTTCTTTCCATCTTTCTTTCCTTATTTCTTTCTTTTTTCCTTCATTTTTTCTTTCAATTTTTCTTCCTTTTTTCTTTCTTCCTTCTTTCTTCTTTTTTCTTTCTTTTTTCCTGCTTTTTTCTTTCTTTCTTTCTTTCTTTCCTTCTTTTTTCCATTGTTTCTCTCTTTTTGTAATTTCATTCTATCTTTTTTCTTTCTTTCCTACTTTCTTACTTACTTTCTTTCTTTTTTCTTTCTTTCTTTCCTTCTTTCCTTCTTTCTTTCTTTCTTCTTTCTTTCTTTCTTTCTTTCTTTCTTTCTTTCTTTCTTTCTTTCTTTCTTTCTTTCTTTCTTTCCTTCTTTCTTTCTTTCTTTCTTTTTTCTTTATTTCTTGTTTCTTTCTTTCTTCTTTTTTTCTTTCTTTCTTTTTTCTTACCTTCTTTCTTATTTCTTTCTTTCTTTCTTTCTTTCTCTTTTTTCCCCTCTTTCCTACTATCTCTCTTTCTTTCTTCATTTCTTTCTTTTTTCTTTCTTTCTTCTTTCTTTTTTCTTTCTTTCTTTCTTTCTTCTTTCTTTCTTTCTTCTTTCTTAATTTTTCTTTCTTTCTTTATTCTTTCTTTCTTAATTTCATTCTTTAATTCTTCTCTCTTTCTTTCTTTTTTATTTTCTTTCTTTCTTTCCTTCTTTCTTCTTTCTTTATTTTTAGTTTCTTTTTTTCATTCTTTCTTCTCTATTTCTTATTTCTATTTCTTCTTTATTTCTTACTTCTTTCTTACTTCTTTCTTACTTCTTTGCTTCTTCTTCCTTTCTTCTTCCTTTCTTCTTCCTTTCTTCTTCCTTTCTTCTTTCTTTCTTCTTTCTTTCTTCTTTTTTTCTTCTTTCTTTCTTCTTTCTTTCTTACTTCTTTCTTTCTTCATCTTTCTTCTTTCTTTCATTCTTTCTTCTTTCTTTATTTCTTCTTTCTTTCTTCTTTCTTTCTTTCTTTCTTCATTCTTCCTGTCTTCTTTCATTCTTTCTTCTTTCTCTCTTTCTTCTTTCTGTTTTCTATCTTCTTTCTTTCTACATTCTTTCTTCTTTCTTCTTTTTTTCTTTCTTCTTTCTTTCTTCTTTCTTTCTTAATTCTTTCTTACTTCTTTCTTACTTCTTTCTTCTTTCTTTCTTCTTTGATTCTTCTTTCTTTCTTCTTTCTTTCTTCTTTACTTCTTTCTTTCTTCTTTCTTTCTTACTTCTTTCTTTCTTCTATCTTTCTTCTTTACTTCTTTCTTTCTTCTTTCTTTCTTACTTCTTTCTTTCTTCTTTATTTCTTTCTTCTTTCTTTCTTCGTTCTTTTGTTCTTCTTTCTTTCTTCTTTCTTCTTTCTTCTTTCTTCTTTCTTTCTTCTTTCTTTCTTTCTACTTTCTTTCTTCTTTCTTTCTTCTTTTTTTATTCTTTCTTTCTTCTTTCTTTCTTCTTTCTTTCTTACTTCTTTCTTCTTTCTTTCTTCTTTCTTTCCTCCTTCTTTCTTCTTTCTTTCTTCTTTCTTTCTTACTTCTTTCTTCTTTCTTTCTTCTTTCTTTCCTCCTTCTTTCTTCTTTCTTTCTTCTTTCTTTCTTCTTTCTTTCTTCTTTCTTTCTTCTTTCTTTCTTATTTCTTTTTTATTTCTTTCTTCTTTCTTCTTACTTTCTTCTTACTTTCTGCTTTCTTTCTGCTTTCTTTCTTCTTTCTTTCTTCTTTCTTTCTTCTTTCTTCTTTCTTTCTTCTTTCTTCTTTCTTTCTTCTTTCTTCTTCCTTTCTTCCTTCATTCTCTCTTCTTTCTTTCTTCATTCTTCTTTCTTTCTTCTTTCTTTCTTCTTTCTTTCTTCTTTTTTTCTTCTTTCTTTCTTTCTTTCTTTCTTTCTTTCTTTCTTTCTTTCTTTCTTCTTTCTTTTTTCTTTCTTCCTTCTTTCTTCTTTCTTTCTTTTTTCTTTGTTTCTTCTTTCTTTCTTCTTTCCTTCTTCTTTCTTTCTTCTTTGCTTCTTCTTTCTTTCTTCTTTCTTTCTTTCCTCTTTCTTTCTTCTTTCATTCTTTCTTCTTTCTTATATCTTTCTTTTTTTCTTATTTCTTTCTTTTTTCTTTCTTTCTTCTTTATTTCCTCTTTATTTCTTACTTCTTTCTTTATTACTTCTTTCTTACTTCTTTCTTATTTCTTTTTCTTTTTTCTTTCTTTCTTTTTTCTTTCTTCTTTCTTTCTTCTTTCCTTCTTTCTTCTTTCTTTCTTTCTTCTTTCTTCTTTCTTCTTTCTTTCATCTTTCTTTATTTCTTTCTTCTTTCTTTCTTTCTTCTTTCTTCTTTCTTTCATCTTTTTTTCTTTTTATTTCTTCTTCGTTTCTTTCTTCATTCTTTCTTTCTTTTTTCTTTCTTCTTCCTTTCTTCCTTCTTTCTCTCTTCTTTCTTTCTTTCTTCTTTCTTCTTTCTTTCTTCTTTCTTTCTTCTTTCTTCCTTTCTTCTTAATTTCTTTCTTTCATTCTTCTTTCTTTCTTCTGTCTTTCTTCTTTCTCTCTTCTTTATTTCTTTCTTCTTTCTTTCTTCTTTCTTTCTTCCTTCTTTCTTCTTTCTTTCTTCTTTCTTTCTTCTTTCTTCCTTTATTCTTAATTTCTTTCTTTCATTCTTCTTTCTTTCTTTCTTTCTTCTTTCTTTCTTTCTTTCTTCTTTCTTTCTTCTTTCTTTCTTCCTTCTTTCTTCTTTCTTTTTTCTTTCTTTCTTCTTTCTTCCTTTCCTCATATTTTCTTTCATCTTTCTTTCTTTCTTCGTTCTTCTTTCTTTGTTCTTTCTTTCTCCTTTCTTTCTTCTTTCTTCTTTCTTTCTTTCTTCTTACTTTCTTCTTTCTTTCTTTCTTTCTTTCTTTCTTTCTTTCTTTTTTATTTCTTTATTCTTTCTCTCTTTTTACTATCTTTCTTTCTTTCTTTTTTTTAATTTCTTTCTTTCTTTCTTAATTACTCTTTCTTTCTTCTCTCTTTTTTCTTTTTTCTTCTTTCTTCTTTCTTTTATTTTTCAATCTTTCTTTCTCTTTTTTAATTTCTTTCTTTCTTTTCTCTTTCTTTCTTTCTTTCCTTCTTTCTGTCCTTATTTCTTTCTTTTTTCTTTCATTTTTCTTTCCTTTTTTCTTACTTTTTTCTTTCTTCCTTTCTTTATTTCTTCTTTTTTCTTTCTTCCTTTCTTTCTTTCTTCTTTTTTCTTTCTTTTTTCCTGCTTTTTTCTTTCTTTTTTTTTTCCTTCTTTTTTCCATTGTTTCTCCCTTTATGTAATTTCATTCTTTCTTTTTTCTTTCTTTCCTAATTTCTTACTTACTTTCTTTCTTTATTCTTTCTTTCCTACTTTCTTTCATTCTTTCATTCTTTCTTTCTTTTTTCTTTCCTTCTTCTTTATTTCTTTCTTCATTTTTCTTTCTTTCTTTCTTTCTTTCTTTCTTTCTTTCTTTCTTTCTTTCTTTTTTCTTTCTTTCTTGTTTCTTTCTTTCTTCTTTTTTCTTTCTTTCTTTCTTTCTTTCTTTTTTTCCTTCTTTCCTACTATCTCTTTCTTTCTTCATTTCTTTCTTATTTCTTTCTTCTTTCTTTTTTCTTTCTTTCTTCTTCCTTTATTTCTTTCTTTCTTTCTTCTTTCTTTCTTTCTTTCTTCTTTCTTACTTTTTTCTTTCTTTCATTATTCTTTCTTTCTTAATTTCATTCTTTATTTCTTCTCTGTTTCTTTCTTTTTTATTTTCTTTCTTTCTTTATTTCTTTCTTCTTTCTTTATTTTTAATTTCTTTTTTTCATTCTTTCATTTCTTTTTTTAATTCTTTCTTCCTTCTTTCTTCTTTCTTTATTCTTTCTTTCTTCTTTCTTTCTTCTTTCTTTCTTTCTTCTTTCTTTCTTATTTCTTTCTTCTTTCTTTCATCTTTCTTTGTTACTTCCTTCTTACTTCTTTCTTTCTTCTTTCATTCTTTTTACTTTCTTCTTTCTTTCTTCTTTCTTTCTTCTTTCGTTCTTCTTTCTTTCTGCTTTCTTTCATCTTTCTTTCTTTCTTCTTTCTTTCTGCTTTCTTTCTTCTTTCTTTCTCTCTTCTTTCTTTCTTCTTTCTTTCTGCTTTCTTTCTTGTTTATTTCTTCTTTCTTTATTCTTTCTTTCTTCTTTCTTTTTTCTTTCTTTCTTTCTTTCTTTCTTTCTTTCTTCATTTCTTGTTTCTTTCTTCTTTCTTTCTTCTTTCTTATTTCTTTCTTCTTTCTTTCCTTCTTCTTTCTTTCTTCTTTCCTTCTTACTTCTTTCTTACTTCTTTCTTGCTACTTTCATACTTCTTTCTTCTTTCTTTCTTTCTTCTTTCTTTCTTTCTTTCTTTCATTTTTTCTTTCTTTCTTTCTACTTTATTTCTTCTTTCTTACTTCTTTCTTTCTTCTTTCTTTTTTCTTTCCTTCTTCTTTCTTTCTTTATTTCTTTATTCTTTTTTCTTTCTTTCTTCATTCTTCATTTCTTCTCTCTTTTTGTCTTCTTTTTTTCTTCTTTCTTTCTGCTCTCTTTCTGCTTTCTTTCTGCTTTAGTTCTTTCTTCTTCCTTTCTTCTTTCTTTCTTCTTTCTATCTTCTTTCTTTCTTTCTTCTTTCTTTCTTCTTTCATTCTTCTTTCTTTCTTACTTCTTACTTCTTACTTCTTTCTTAATTCTTTCTTTCTACTTTCTTACGTATTTAGTTCTTCTTTCTTTTTTCTTTCTTTCTTCTTTCTTTCTTCTTTCTTTCTTCTTTCTTTCTGTCTTCTTTCTTTCTTCTTTCTTCTTTCTTTCTTCTTTTTTCTTTCTTTCTTCTTTCTTTCGTTTTTCTTTCTTCCTTCTTCCTTTCTTCTTTCTTTCTTTCTTCTTTCTTTCTTCTTTCTTTCGTCTTTCTTTCTTCTTTCTTTCTTCTTTCTTTCTTTCTTCTTCCTTTTTTCTTTCTTTCTTTCTTTCTTTCTTTTTTCTTTCTTCTTTCTTTCTTCTTTCTTTCTTCTTTCCTTCTTTCTTCTTTCTTTCTTTCTTCTTTCTTCTTTCTTCTTTCTTTCATCTTTCTTTATTTCTTTCTTCTTTCTTTCTTTCTTCTTTCTTTAATCTTTCTTTCTTCTTTCTTTCTTCTTTCTTTCTTTCTTTCTTTCTTTCTTCTTTCTTTCATCTTTTTTTCTTTTTATTTCTTCTTCGTTTCTTTCTTCATTCTTTCTTTCTTCTTTCTTTCTTCTTCCTTTCTTCCTTCTTTCTCTCTTCTTTCTTTCTTTCTTCTTTCTTCTTTGTTTCTTCTTTCTTTCTTCTTTCTTCCTTTCTTCTTAATTTCTTTCTTTCATTCTTCTTTCTTTCTTCTGTCTTTCTTCTTTCTCTCTTCTTTATTTCTTTCTTCTTTCTTCTTTCTTTCTTCTTTCTTTCTTCCTTCTTTCTTCTTTCTTTCTTCTTTCTTTCTTCTTTCTTCCTTTATTCTTAATTTCTTTCTTTCATTCTTCTTCCCTTCTTTCTTCTTTCTTTCTTTCTTTCTTCTTTCTTTCTTCTTTCTTTCTTCCTTCTTTCTTCTTTCTTTTTTCTTTCTTTCTTCTTTCTTCCTTTCCTCATACTTTCTTTCATCTTTCTTTCTTTCTTCGTTCTTCTTTCTTTGTTCTTTCTTTCTCCTTTCCTTCTTCTTTCTTCTTTCTTTCTTTCTTCTTACTTTCTTCTTTCTTTCTTTCTTTCTTTCTTTTTTATTTCTTTATTCTTTCTCTCTTTTTACTATCTTTCTTTCTTTCTTTTTTTTAATTTCTTTTTTTCTTTCTTAATTACTCTTTCTTTCTTCTCTCTTTTTTCTTTTTTCTTCTTTCTTCTTTCTTTTATTTTTCAATCTTTCTTTCTCTTTTTTAATTTCTTTCTTTCTTTTCTCTTTCTTTCTTTCTTTCCTTCTTTCTGTCCTTATTTCTTTCTTTTTTCTTTCATTTTTCTTTCCTTTTTTCTTACTTTTTTCTTTCTTCCTTTCTTTATTTCTTCTTTTTTCTTTCTTCCTTTCTTTCTTTCTTCTTTTTTCTTTCTTTTTTCCTGCTTTTTTCTTTCTTTTTTTTTTTCCTTCTTTTTTCCATTGTTTCTCTCTTTATGTAATTTCATTCTTTCTTTTTTCTTTCTTTCCTAATTTCTTACTTACTTTCTTTCTTTATTCTTTCTTTCCTACTTTCTTTCATTCTTTCATTCTTTCTTTCTTTTTTCTTTCCTTCTTCTTTATTTCTTTCTTCATTTTTCTTTCTTTCTTTCTTTCTTTCTTTCTTTTTTCTTTCTTTCTTGTTTCTTTCTTTCTTCTTTTTTCTTTCTTTCTTTCTTTCTTTCTTTTTTTTCTTCTTTCCTACTATCTCTTTCTTTCTTCATTTCTTTCTTTTTTCTTTCTTCTTTCTTTTTTCTTTCTTTCTTCTTCCTTTATTTCTTTCTTTCTTTCTTCTTTCTTTCTTTCTTTCTTCTTTCTTACTTTTTTCTTTCTTTCATTATTCTTTCTTTCTTAATTTCATTCTTTATTTCTTCTCTGTTTCTTTCTTTTTTATTTTCTTTCTTTCTTTATTTCTTTCTTCTTTCTTTATTTTTAATTTCTTTTTTTCATTCTTTCATTTCTTTTTTTAATTCTTTCTTCCTTCTTTCTTCTTTCTTTATTCTTTCTTTCTTCTTTCTTTCTTCTTTCTTTCTTTCTTCTTTCTTTCTTATTTCTTTCTTCTTTCTTTCATCTTTCTTTGTTACTTCCTTCTTACTTCTTTCTTTCTTCTTTCATTCTTTTTACTTTCTTCTTTCTTTCTTCTTTCTTTCTTCTTTCGTTCTTCTTTCTTTCTGCTTTCTTTCATCTTTCTTTCTTTCTTCTTTCTTTCTGCTTTCTTTCTTCTTTCTTTCTCTCTTCTTTCTTTCTTCTTTCTTTCTGCTTTCTTTCTTGTTTATTTCTTCTTTCTTTATTCTTTCTTTCTTCTTTCTTTTTTCTTTCTTTCTTTCTTTCTTTCTTTCTTTCTTCATTTCTTGTTTCTTTCTTCTTTCTTTCTTCTTTCTTATTTCTTTCTTCTTTCTTTCCTTCTTCTTTCTTTCTTCTTTCCTTCTTACTTCTTTCTTACTTCTTTCTTGCTACTTTCATACTTCTTTCTTCTTTCTTTCTTTCTTCTTTCTTTCTTTCTTTCTTTCATTTTTTCTTTCTTTCTTTCTACTTTATTTCTTCTTTCTTACTTCTTTCTTTCTTCTTTCTTTTTTCTTTCCTTCTTCTTTCTTTCTTTATTTCTTTATTCTTTTTTCTTTCTTTCTTCATTCTTCATTTCTTCTCTCTTTTTGTCTTCTTTTTTTCTTCTTTCTTTCTGCTCTCTTTCTGCTTTCTTTCTGCTTTAGTTCTTTCTTCTTCCTTTCTTCTTTCTTTCTTCTTTCTATCTTCTTTCTTTCTTTCTTCTTTCTTTCTTCTTTCATTCTTCTTTCTTTCTTACTTCTTACTTCTTACTTCTTTCTTAATTCTTTCTTTCTACTTTCTTACGTATTTAGTTCTTCTTTCTTTTTTCTTTCTTTCTTCTTTCTTTCTTCTTTCTTTCTTCTTTCTTTCTGTCTTCTTTCTTTCTTCTTTCTTCTTTCTTTCTTCTTTTTTCTTTCTTTCTTCTTTCTTTCGTTTTTCTTTCTTCCTTCTTCCTTTCTTCTTTCTTTCTTTCTTCTTTCTTTCTTCTTTCTTTCGTCTTTCTTTCTTCTTTCTTTCTTCTTTCTTTCTTTCTTCTTCCTTTTTTCTTTCTTTCTTTCTTTCTTTCTTTTTTCTTTCTTCTTTCTTTCTTCTTTCTTTCTTCTTTCCTTCTTTCTTCTTTCTTTCTTTCTTCTTTCTTCTTTCTTCTTTCTTTCATCTTTCTTTATTTCTTTCTTCTTTCTTTCTTTCTTCTTTCTTTAATCTTTCTTTCTTCTTTCTTTCTTCTTTCTTTCTTTCTTTCTTTCTTTCTTCTTTCTTTCATCTTTTTTTCTTTTTATTTCTTCTTCGTTTCTTTCTTCATTCTTTCTTTCTTCTTTCTTTCTTCTTCCTTTCTTCCTTCTTTCTCTCTTCTTTCTTTCTTTCTTCTTTCTTCTTTGTTTCTTCTTTCTTTCTTCTTTCTTCCTTTCTTCTTAATTTCTTTCTTTCATTCTTCTTTCTTTCTTCTGTCTTTCTTCTTTCTCTCTTCTTTATTTCTTTCTTCTTTCTTCTTTCTTTCTTCTTTCTTTCTTCCTTCTTTCTTCTTTCTTTCTTCTTTCTTTCTTCTTTCTTCCTTTATTCTTAATTTCTTTCTTTCATTCTTCTTCCCTTCTTTCTTCTTTCTTTCTTTCTTTCTTCTTTCTTTCTTCTTTCTTTCTTCCTTCTTTCTTCTTTCTTTTTTCTTTCTTTCTTCTTTCTTCCTTTCCTCATACTTTCTTTCATCTTTCTTTCTTTCTTCGTTCTTCTTTCTTTGTTCTTTCTTTCTCCTTTCCTTCTTCTTTCTTCTTTCTTTCTTTCTTCTTACTTTCTTCTTTCTTTCTTTCTTTCTTTCTTTTTTATTTCTTTATTCTTTCTCTCTTTTTACTATCTTTCTTTCTTTCTTTTTTTTAATTTCTTTTTTTCTTTCTTAATTACTCTTTCTTTCTTCTCTCTTTTTTCTTTTTTCTTCTTTCTTCTTTCTTTTATTTTTCAATCTTTCTTTCTCTTTTTTAATTTCTTTCTTTCTTTTCTCTTTCTTTCTTTCTTTCCTTCTTTCTGTCCTTATTTCTTTCTTTTTTCTTTCATTTTTCTTTCCTTTTTTCTTACTTTTTTCTTTCTTCCTTTCTTTATTTCTTCTTTTTTCTTTCTTCCTTTCTTTCTTTCTTCTTTTTTCTTTCTTTTTTCCTGCTTTTTTCTTTCTTTTTTTTTTTCCTTCTTTTTTCCATTGTTTCTCTCTTTATGTAATTTCATTCTTTCTTTTTTCTTTCTTTCCTAATTTCTTACTTACTTTCTTTCTTTATTCTTTCTTTCCTACTTTCTTTCATTCTTTCATTCTTTCTTTCTTTTTTCTTTCCTTCTTCTTTATTTCTTTCTTCATTTTTCTTTCTTTCTTTCTTTCTTTCTTTCTTTTTTCTTTCTTTCTTGTTTCTTTCTTTCTTCTTTTTTCTTTCTTTCTTTCTTTCTTTCTTTTTTTTCTTCTTTCCTACTATCTCTTTCTTTCTTCATTTCTTTCTTTTTTCTTTCTTCTTTCTTTTTTCTTTCTTTCTTCTTCCTTTATTTCTTTCTTTCTTTCTTCTTTCTTTCTTTCTTTCTTCTTTCTTACTTTTTTCTTTCTTTCATTATTCTTTCTTTCTTAATTTCATTCTTTATTTCTTCTCTGTTTCTTTCTTTTTTATTTTCTTTCTTTCTTTATTTCTTTCTTCTTTCTTTATTTTTAATTTCTTTTTTTCATTCTTTCTTCTCTATTTCTTATTTCTATTTCTTCTTTATTTCTTACTTCTTTCTTACTTCTTTCTTACTTCTTTCTTACTTCTTTGTTTCTTCTTCCTTTCTACTTCCATTCTTCTTTCTTTCTTCTTTATTTCTTCTTTTTTTTCTTCTTTCTTTCTTCTTTCTTTCTTAATTCTTTCTATCTTCTTTCTTTCTTCTTTGATTCTTCTTTCTTCTTTCATTCTTCTTTCTTTCTTTCTTACTTATTTCTTTCTTCTTTCTTCCTTCTTTCTGCTTTCTTTCTGTCTTCTTTGTTTCTTCTTTCTTTCTTCTTTCTTCTTTCTTTCTTTCTTCTTTCTTTCTTTTTTCTTTATTTCTTCTTTCTATCTTCTTTCTTTCTTTCTTTCTTTCCTTCTTTCTTCTTTCTTTATTTTTTCTTTCTTCTTTATTTATTCTTTCTTTCTTCTTTCTTTCTTCTGTCTTTCTTTCTTCTTTCTTTTTTCTTTCTTTCTTAATTCTTTCTTCCTTCTTTCTTCTTTCTTTATTCTTTCTTTCTTCTTTCTTTCTTCTTTCTTTCTTTCTTCTTTCTTTCTTATTTCTTTCTTCTTTCTTTCATCTTTCTTTGTTACTTCCTTCTTACTTCTTTATTTCTTCTTTCTTTCTTTTTACTTTCTTCTTTCTTTCTTCTTTCTTTCTTCTTTCGTTCTTCTTTCTTTCTGATTTCTTTCTTCTTTCTTTCTTTCTTCTTTCTTTCTGCTTTCTTTCTTCTTTCTTTCTCTCTTCTTTCTTTCTTCTTTCTTTCTGCTTTCTTTCTTCTTTATTTCTTCTTTCTTTATTCTTTCTTTCTTCTTTCTTTTTTCTTTCTTTCTTTCTTTCTTTCTTTCTTCATTTCTTATTTCTTTCTTCTTTCTTTCTTCTTTCTTATTTCTTTCTTCTTTCTTTCCTTCTTCTTTCTTTCTTATTTCCTTCTTACTTCTTTCTTAATTCTTTCTTGCTAATTTCATACTTCTTTCTTCTTTCTTTCTTTCTTCTTTCTTTCTTTCTTTCTTTCATTTTTTCATTCTTTCTTTCTACTTTATTTCTTCTTTCTTTCTTACTTCTTTCTTACTTCTTTCTTTCTTTCTTTTTTCTTTCCTTCTTCTTTCTTTCTTTATTTCTTTCTTCTTTCTTTCTTTCTTTCTTCATTCTTCATTTCTTCTCTCTTTTTTTCTTCTTCCTTTCTTCTTTCTTTCTGCTTTCTTTCTGCTTTCTTTCTGCTTTAGTTCTTTCTTCTTCCTTTCTTCTTTCTTTCTTCTTTCTATCTTCTTTCTTTCTTTCTTCTTTCTTTCTTCATTCATTCTTCTTTCTTTCTTACTTCTTACTTCTTACTTCTTTCTTAATTCTTTCTTTCTACTTTCTTACGTATTTAGTTCTTCTTTCTTTTTTCTTTCTTTCTTCTTTCTTTCTTCTTTCCTTCTTTCTTCTTTCTTTCTTTCTTCTTTCTTCTTTCTTCTTTCTTTCATCTTTCTTTATTTCTTTCTTCTTTCTTTCTTCTTTCTTTAATCTTTCTTTCTTCTTTCTTTCTTCTTTCTTTCTTTCTTTCTTTCTTTCTTCTTTCTTTCATCTTTTTTTCTTTTTATTTCTTCTTCGTTTCTTTCTTCATTCTTTCTTTCTTCTTTCTTTCTTCTTCCTTTCTTCCTTCTTTCTCTCTTCTTTCTTTCTTTCTTCTTTCTTCTTTGTTTCTTCTTTCTTTCTTCTTTCTTCCTTTCTTCTTAATTTCTTTCTTTCATTCTTCTTTCTTTCTTCTGTCTTTCTTCTTTCTCTCTTCTTTATTTCTTTCTTCTTTCTTCTTTCTTTCTTCTTTCTTTCTTCCTTCTTTCTTCTTTCTTTCTTCTTTCTTTCTTCTTTCTTCCTTTATTCTTAATTTCTTTCTTTCATTCTTCTTCCTTTCTTTCTTCTTTCTTTCTTTCTTTCTTCTTTCTTTCTTCTTTCTTTCTTCCTTCTTTCTTCTTTCTTTTTTCTTTCTTTCTTCTTTCTTCCTTTCCTCATACTTTCTTTCATCTTTCTTTCTTTCTTCGTTCTTCTTTCTTTGTTGTTTCTTTCTCCTTTCCTTCTTCTTTCTTCTTTCTTTCTTTCTTCTTACTTTCTTCTTTCTTTCTTTCTTTCTTTCTTTTTTATTTCTTTATTCTTTCTCTCTTTTTACTATCTTTCTTTCTTTCTTTTTTTTAATTTCTTTTTTTCTTTCTTAATTACTCTTTCTTTCTTCTCTCTTTTTTCTTTTTTCTTCTTTCTTCTTTCTTTTATTTTTCAATCTTTCTTTCTCTTTTTTAATTTCTTTCTTTCTTTTCTCTTTCTTTCTTTCTTTCCTTCTTTCTGTCCTTATTTCTTTCTTTTTTCTTTCATTTTTCTTTCCTTTTTTCTTACTTTTTTCTTTCTTCCTTTCTTTATTTCTTCTTTTTTCTTTCTTCCTTTCTTTCTTTCTTCTTTTTTCTTTCTTTTTTCCTGATTTTTCTTTCTTTTTTTTTTTTCCTTCTTTTTTCCATTGTTTCTCTCTTTATGTAATTTCATTCTTTCTTTTTTCTTTCTTTCCTAATTTCTTACTTACTTTCTTTCTTTATTCTTTCTTTCCTACTTTCTTTCATTCTTTCATTCTTTCTTTCGTTTTTCTTTCCTTCTTCTTTATTTCTTTCTTCATTTTTCTTTCTTTCTTTCTTTCTTTCTTTCTTTTTTCTTTCTTTCTTGTTTCTTTCTTTCTTCTTTTTTCTTTCTTTCTTTCTTTCTTTCTTTTTTTTCTTCTTTCCTACTATCTCTTTCTTTCTTCATTTCTTTCTTTTTTCTTTCTTCTTTCTTTTTTCTTTCTTTCTTCTTCCTTTATTTCTTTCTTTCTTTCTTCTTTCTTTCTTTCTTTCTTCTTTCTTACTTTTTTCTTTCTTTCATTATTCTTTCTTTCTTAATTTCATTCTTTATTTCTTCTCTGTTTCTTTCTTTTTTATTTTCTTTCTTTCTTTATTTCTTTCTTCTTTCTTTATTTTTAATTTCTTTTTTTCATTCTTTCTTCTCTATTTCTTATTTCTATTTCTTCTTTATTTCTTACTTCTTTCTTACTTCTTTCTTACTTCTTTGTTTCTTCTTCCTTTCTACTTCCTTTCTTCTTTCTTTCTTCTTTATTTCTTCTTTTTTTCTTCTTTCTTTCTTCTTTCTTTCTTAATTCTTTCTATCTTCTTTCTTTCTTCTTTGATTCTTCTTTCTTCTTTCATTCTTCTTTCTTTCTTTCTTACTTATTTCTTTCTTCTTTCTTCCTTCTTTCTGCTTTCTTTCTGTCTTCTTTGTTTCTTCTTTCTTTCTTCTTTCTTCTTTCTTTCTTTCTTCTTTCTTTCTTTTTTCTTTATTTCTTCTTTCTATCTTCTTTCTTTCTTTCTTTCTTTCCTTCTTTCTTCTTTCTTTATTTTTTCTTTCTTCTTTATTTATTCTTTCTTTCTTCTTTATTTCTCTCCTCTGTTTCTTCTTTCTTTCCTTCTTTCTTTCTTCTTTCTTTCTTTTTACTTTCTTCTTTCTTTCTTCTTTCTTTCTTCTTTCGTTCTTCTTTCTTTCTGATTTCTTTCTTCTTTCTTTCTTTCTTCTTTCTTTCTGCTTTCTTTCTTCTTTCTTTCTCTCTTCTTTCTTTCTTCTTTCTTTCTGCTTTCTTTCTTCTTTATTTCTTCTTTCTTTATTCTTTCTTTCTTCTTTCTTTTTTCTTTCTTTCTTTCTTTCTTTCTTTCTTCATTTCTTATTTCTTTCTTCTTTCTTTCTTCTTTCTTATTTCTTTCTTCTTTCTTTCCTTCTTCTTTCTTTCTTATTTCCTTCTTACTTCTTTCTTAATTCTTTCTTGCTAATTTCATACTTCTTTCTTCTTTCTTTCTTTCTTCTTTCTTTCTTTCTTTCTTTCATTTTTTCATTCTTTCTTTCTACTTTATTTCTTCTTTCTTTCTTACTTCTTTCTTACTTCTTTCTTTCTTTCTTTTTTCTTTCCTTCTTCTTTCTTTCTTTATTTCTTTCTTCTTTCTTTCTTTCTTTCTTCATTCTTCATTTCTTCTCTCTTTTTTTCTTCTTCCTTTCTTCTTTCTTTCTGCTTTCTTTCTGCTTTCTTTCTGCTTTAGTTCTTTCTTCTTCCTTTCTTCTTTCTTTCTTCTTTCTATCTTCTTTCTTTCTTTCTTCTTTCTTTCTTCATTCATTCTTCTTTCTTTCTTACTTCTTACTTCTTACTTCTTTCTTAATTCTTTCTTTCTACTTTCTTACGTATTTAGTTCTTCTTTCTTTTTTCTTTCTTTCTTCTTTCTTTCTTCTTTCTTTCTTCTTTCTTTCTGTCTTCTTTCTTTCTTCTTTCTTCTTTCTTTCTTCTTTCTTTCTTATTACTTTCTTTCTTTCATTTTTCTTTCTTCCTTCTTCCTTTCTTCTTTCTTTCTTTCTTCTTTCTTTCTTCTTTCTTTCGTTTTTCTTTCTTCTTTCTTTCTTCTTTCTTTCTTTCTTCTTCCTTTTTTCTTTCTTTCTTTCTTTCTTTCTTTCTTTCTTTCTTTCTTTCTTTCTTTCTTTCTTTCTTTCTTTCTTTCTTTCTTTCTTTCTTTCTTTCTCTCTTATTTCTTGCTTTTTATTTCTTATTTCTTTCTTCATTCTTTCTTTCTTCTTTCTTTCTTCTTTCTTTCTTCTTTCGTACTTTCTTCTTCCTTTCTTCTTTCTTTCTTACGTCTTCCTTCTTTCTTTCTTCTTTCTTCTTCCTTTCTTTCTTCTTTCTTTCTTAATTCTCTCTTCTTTCTTTCTTCTTTCTTTCTTCTTTCTTCTTTCTTCTTACTTCTTTCTTTCTTTCTTCTTTATTTCTTACTTCTTACTTCTTTCTTCTTTCTTACTTCTTTCTTACTTCTTTGTTACTTCTTTCTTACTTATTTCTTTCTTCTTTCTTTTTTCTTTCCTTCTTAGTTCTTTCTTCTTTCTTTCTTTCTTCTTTCTTTCTTTCTTCTTTCTTTCTTCTTTCTTTTTCTTCTTTATTTCTTTCTTCTTTCTTTCTTCTTTCTTTCTTCTTTCTTTCTTCTTTCTTTCTTCTTTCTTTCTTCTTTCTTCTTTCTTTCTTTCTTTCTTCTTTATTTCTTCTTTCTTTCATTATTTCTTCTTTCTTTCTTCTTTCTTTCTTCTTTCTTTCTTCTTTCTTTCTTACTTCTTTCTTACTTCTTTCTTATTTCTTTCTTTTTTCTTTCTTTCTTTCTTTCTTTCTTTCTTCATTTCTTATTTCTTTCTTCTTTCTTTCTTCTTTCTTATTTCTTTCTTCTTTCTTTCCTTCTTCTTTCTTTCTTATTTCCTTCTTACTTCTTTCTTAATTCTTTCTTGCTAATTTCATACTTCTTTCTTCTTTCTTTCTTTCTTCTTTCTTTCTTTCTTTCTTTCATTTTTTCTTTCTTTCTTTCTACTTTATTTCTTCTTTCTTTCTTACTTCTTTCTTACTTCTTTCTTTCTTCTTTCTTTTTTCTTTCCTTCTTCTTTCTTTCTTTATTTCTTTCTTCTTTCTTTCTTTCTTTCTTCATTCTTCATTTCTTCTCTCTTTTTTCTTCTTTCTTTCTTCTTTCTTTCTGCTTTCTTTCTGCTTTCTTTCTGCTTTAGTTCTTTCTTCTTCCTTTCTTCTTTCTTTCTTCTTTCTATCTTCTTTCTTTCTTTCTTCTTTCTTTCTTCATTCATTCTTCTTTCTTTCTTACTTCTTACTTCTTACTTCTTTCTTAATTCTTTCTTTCTACTTTCTTACGTATTTAGTTCTTCTTTCTTTTTTCTTTCTTTCTTCTTTCTTTCTTCTTTCTTTCTTCTTTCTTTCTGTCTTCTTTCTTTCTTCTTTCTTCTTTCTTTCTTCTTTCTTTCTTATTACTTTCTTTCTTTCGTTTTTCTTTCTTCCTTCTTCCTTTCTTCTTTCTTTCTTTCTTCTTTCTTTCTTCTTTCTTTCGTTTTTCTTTCTTCTTTCTTTCTTCTTTCTTTCTTTCTTCTTCTTTTTTTCTTTCTTTCTTTCTTTCTTTCTTTCTTTCTTTCTTTCTTTCTTTCTTTCTTTCTTTCTTTCTTTCTTTCTTTCTTTCTTTCTTTCTTTCTCTCTTATTTATTGCTTTTTATTTCTTATTTCTTTCTTCATTCTTTCTTTCTTCTTTCTTTCTTCTTTCTTTCTTCTTTCGTACTTTCTTCTTCCTTTCTTCTTTCTTTCTTACGTCTTCCTTCTTTCTTTCTTCTTTCTTCTTCCTTTCTTTCTTCTTTCTTTCTTAATTCTCTCTTCTTTCTTTCTTCTTTCTTTCTTCTTTCTTCTTTCTTCTTACTTCTTTCTTTCTTTCTTCTTTATTTCTTACTTCTTACTTCTTTCTTCTTTCTTACTTCTTTCTTACTTCTTTGTTACTTCTTTCTTACTTATTTCTTTCTTCTTTCTTTTTTCTTTCCTTCTTAGTTCTTTCTTCTTTCTTTCTTTCTTCTTTCTTTCTTTCTTCTTTCTTTCTTCTTTCTTTTTCTTCTTTATTTCTTTCTTCTTTCTTTCTTCTTTCTTTCTTCTTTCTTTCTTCTTTCTTTCTTCTTTCTTCTTTTTTCTTCTTTCTTTCTTTCTTTCTTCTTTATTTCTTCTTTCTTTCATTATTTCTTCTCTCTTTCTTCTTTCTTTCTTCTTTCTTTCTTCTTTCTTTCTTACTTCTTTCTTACTTCTTTCTTATTTCTTTCTTTCTTCTTTCTTTCTTTCTTCTTTCATTCTTTCTTTCTTCTTTAATTATTTATTCTTTCTCTCTTCTTTCTTTCTTCATTCTTCCTTTCTTCTTTCTTTCTTCTTTCTTTCTTCTTTCTTCTCTCTTTCTTCTTTCTTTCTTTCTTCTTTCTTTCTTCTTTCTTCTTCCTTTCTTCTTTCTTTCTTACTTCTTTCTTTCTTACTTCTATCTTCTTTATTTCTTACTTCTTTCTTACTTCTTTCTTTCTTCTTTCTTTCTTCTTTCTTCTTTCTTTTTTTCTTCTTTCTTTCTTACTTCTTTCTTACTTATTTCTTTCTTCTTTCTTTCTTCTTTCTTTCTTTCTTCTTTCTTTCTTCTTTCTTTCTCTCTTCCTTCTTTCTTCTTTCTTTCGTCTTTCTTTCTTCTTTCTTTCTCCTTTCTCTCTTTCTACTTTCTTTCATCTTTCTTTCTTCTTTCTTTCTTCTTTACATCTTATTTCTTTTTTTCTTCATTCTTTCTTTCTTCATTCTTTCTTCTTTCTTTCTTCTTACTTTCTTTCTTTTTTCTTTCTTCTTTCTTTCTTCTTTCTTTCTTCTTTCCTTCTTCTTTCATTCTTCTTTCTTCTTTCTTCTTTCTTTCTTTCTTCTTTCTTTCTTCTTTCTTTCTTCTTTCCTTCTTCCTTCTTTATTTCTTCTTTATTTCTGCTTTCTTTCTTCTTTCTTTCTTCTTTCTTTCTATCTTCTTTCTTTCTTCTGTCTTCTTTCTTTCTTTCTTCTTTCTTTCTTACTTCTTACTTCTTTCTTACATCTTTCTTACTTCTTTGTTACTTCTTTCTTCTTTCTTTCTTAAATCTTTCTTATTTCTTTCTTACTTCTTTCTTTCTTCTTTCTTTCTTTCTTCTTTCTTTCTTTCTTTTTTCTTACTTCTTTCTTCCTTCTTACTTTCTTCTTTCTTTCTTTCTTCTTTCTTCTTTCTTCTTTCATTCTTTCTTCTTTCTTTCTTCTTTCTTTGTTCTTTCTTTCTTCTTTCTTTCTTACTTCTTTCTTCTTTCTTTCTTCTTTCTTCTTTCTTCTTTCTTCTTTCTTCTTTCTTTCTTCTTTCTTTCTTTCTTCTTTCTTTCTTCATTCTTCCTTTCTTCTTTCTTTCTTTCTTCTTTCTTTCTTTTTTCTTCTTTCTTTCTTCTTTCTTTGTTATTTATTTCTTATTTCTTTCTTTCTTTCTTCTTTCTTTATTCTTTCTTTCTTCTTTCTCTCTTACCTCTTTCTTACTTCTTTCTTACTTCTTTCTTTCTTCTTTCTTTCTTCTCTCTTTCTTCTTTCTTTCTTGCTTTCTTCTTTCATTCTTTCTTCTTTCTTTCTTCTTTCTTTCTTTCTTCTTTCTTTCTTCTTTTTTTCTTTCTTCTTTCTTTCTTCTTTCTTTCTTACTTCTTTCTTCTTTCTTTCTACTTTCTTCTTTCTTTCTTTCTTATTTCTTTCTTCTTTATTTCTCATTTCTTCCTTTTTTCTTTCTTTCTTCTTTATTTCTTCTTTCTTTTTTAGGTCGTCTTTCTTTCTTCTTTCTTTCTTCTTCCTTTCTTTCTCCTTTCTTTCTTCTTTCTTTCTTCTTTCTTTCTTCGTTCATCTTTCTTTCTTACTTCTTTCTTCTTTCTTTCTTCTTTCTTCTTTCTTCTTTCTTCTTTCTTCTTTCTTTCTTCTTTCTTTCTTTCTTCTTTCTTTCTTCATTCTTCCTTTCTTCTTTCTTTCTTCTATCTTTCTTTTTTCTTCTTTCTTTCATCTTTCTTTCTTCTTTATTTCTTCTTTCCTTCTTTCTTTCTTCTTTCTTTCTTCTATCTTACTTCTTTCTTTCTTACTTCTTTCTCACTTCTTTCTTACTTCTTTCTTTCTTCTTTCTTTCTTCTTTCTTTCTTTCTTCTTTCTTTATTCTTTCTTCTTTCTTTCTTCTTTCTTCTTTCTTTCTTCTTTCTTTCTTCTTTCTTGTTTATTTCTTTCTTCTTTCTTTCTTCATTCTTTCTTCTTTCTTTCTTCTTTCTTTCTTACTTCTTTCTTCTTTCTTTCTTCTTTCTTATTTCTTTCTTCTTTCTTCTTTCTTCTTTCTTCTTTCGTCTTTCTTCTTTCTTTCTTTCTTCTTTCTTTATTCTTTATTTCTTATTTCTTTCTTTCTTCTTTCTTTCTTTCTTCTTTCTTTCTTCTTTATTTATTCTTTCTTTCTTTCTTCTTTCCTTCTTTGTTCTTTCTTTCCTCTTTCTTTCTTACTTCTTTCTTGCTTCTTTCTTTCTTCTTTCTTCTTTCTTTCTTACTTCTTACTTCCTTCTTTCTTTCTTCCTTCTTTCTTTCTTCTTTCTTTCTTTCTTGCTTTCTTCTTTCACACTTTCTTCTTTCTTTCTTCTTTCTTTCTTTCTTCTTTCTTTCTTCTTTCTTCTTTCTTTGTTCTTTCTTTCTTCTTTCTTTCTTCTTTCTAACTTCTTTCTTTCTTCTTTCTTTCTTCTTCTTTCTTCTTTCTTCTTTCTTCTTTCTTCTTTCTTTCTTTCTTCTTTCTTTCTTTCTTCTTTCTTTCTTCTTTCTTTCTTCTTTCTTTCTTCTTTCTTTCTTACTTCTTTCTTCTTTGTTTCTTCTTTCTTCTTTTTTCTTTCTTTCTTTCTTCTTTCTTTCTTCTTTCTTTCTTCTTTCTTTCTCCTTTCCTTCTTCCTTCTTTCTTTCTTATTTCTTTCTGCTTTCTTTCTTCTTTCTTTCTTCTTTCTTTCTTGTTTCTTTCTTCTTTATTTCTTTCTTACTTTCTTTCTTCTTTCTTTCTTCTGTCTTCTTTCTATCTTTATTCTTTCATTCTTCTTTATTTCTTCTTTCTTTCTTAATTCTTACTTTTTTCTTACTTCTTTCTTTCTTCTTTGTTTCTTCTTTCTTTCTTCTTTATTCTTTCTTTCTTACTTCTTACTTATTTGTTTCTTTCTTCCTTCTTTCTTTTTTCTTTCTTTCTTTCTTTTTTCTTTCTTTCTTCTTTCTTTCTTCTTTCTTTCTTGTTTCTTTCAACTTTATTTCTTCTTTCTTTCTTCTTTATCTCTTTCTACTTTCTTTCTTCTTTCTTTCTTCTTTGTTTCTCTCTTCTTTCTTTCTTTCTTATTTCTTTCTTCATATTTCTTTTTTCTTTCTCTCTTCTTTATTTCTTCTTTCTTTCTTACTTCTTTCTTCTTTCTTTCTTTCTTCTTTCTTTCTTCTTTCTTCTTTCTTATTTCTTCTTTCTTTCTTTCTTTTTTCTATCTTCTTTCTTTCTTCTTTCTTTCTTCTTTCTTTCTTCTTTCTTCTTTCTTCTTTCTTCTTTCTTCTTTCTTCTTTCTTCTTTCTTCATTCTTCTTTCTTCTTTCTTCTTTCTTCTTTCTTCTTTCTTCTTTCTTTATCTCTTTCTACTTTCTCTCTTCTTTCTTTCTTCATGTTTCTCTCTTCTTTCTTTCTTTCTTTCTTTGTTCTTTCTTTCTTCTTTCTTCTTTCTTTCTTCTTTCTTCCTTTCTTTTTTCTTTATTCTATCTTTCCTCTTTCTTCTTTCCTTCTTCCTTCTTTCTTTCTTCTTTCTTTCTGCTTGCTTTCTTTCTTCTTTCTTTCTTCTTTCTTTCTTGTTTCTTTCTTCTTTCTTTCTTTATTCTTCATTTCTTCTTTCTTTCTTGTTTCTTTATTTTTTCATTCTTACTTTCTTGTTTCTTTCTTTCTTCTTTCTCCTTTATTTCTTCATTCTTTCTTTCTTTCTTCTTTTTCTTTCTTTCTTCTTTTTTCTAACTTCTTTCATTCTTTCTTCTTTCTTTCTTCTTTCTTTCTTCATTCTTCCTTTCTTCTTTATTTCTTTCTTCATTCTTTCTTCTTTCTTCATTCTTTCTTCTATCTTTCTTTCTTCTTTCTTTCTTCTTTCTTCTTTCTTTCTTATTTCTAACTTCTTTCTTTCTTCCTTCCTTCTTTCTTTCTTCTTCTTTCTTTCTTCTTTCTTTCTTATTTCTTTCGTCTTTCTTTCTTCTTTCTTTCTTCTTTCTTTCTTTCTTTCTTCTTTCTTTCTTCCTTTTTTCTTTCTTCTTTCTTTCTTCTTTCTTTCTTCTTTCTTTCTTCTTTATTTCTTTTTTCTTTCTTCTTTCTGTCTTCTTTCTTTCTTTCTTTCTTCTTTCTTTCTTCGTTCTTTCTTTCTTCTTTCTTCTTTCTTTCTTCCGTCTTTCTTTCTTCTTTCTTCTTTCTTTCTTACTACTTTCTTTCTTTCTTTATTTCTTCTTTCTTTATTCTTTCTTTCTTCTTTCTTTCTTCTTTCTTTTTTTTTTCTTTCTTACTTATTTCTTACTTCTGTCTTACTTCTTTCTTACTTCTTTCTTTCTTCTTTCTTTGTTCTTTCTTCCTTCTATCTTCTTACTTTCTTCTTTCATTTGTTCTTTCTTCTTTCTCTATTCTTTCTTTCTTCTTTCTTCTTTCTTCTTTTTTTCTTTCTTCTTTCTTTCTTTCCTCTTTCTTTCTTCTTTCCTTCTTTCTTTCTTCTTTCTTTCTTCTTTCTTTCTTCTTTCTTTCTTCTTTCTTACTTCTTTCTTTCTTCTTTCTTTCTTCCTTCCTTCTTTCTTTCTTTCTTCTCTCTTTCATTCTTCTTTCTTTCTTTCGTCTTTCTTTCTTTCTTCTTTATTTCTTACTTCTTTCTTACTTCTTTCATTCTTCTTTGTTTCTTCTTTCTTTCTTTCTCTCTTTCTTCTTTCTTTCTCTCTTCTTTCTTTCTTCTTTCTTTCTTCTTTCTTTCTTCTTTCTTTCTTTCTTCTTTCTTCTTTCTTTCTTTCATCTTTCTTTGTACTTTCTTTCTTCTTTCTTTCTTACTTATTTCTTACTTATTTCTTACTTCTATCTTTCTGCTTTCTTTCTTCTTTCTTTCTTCTTTCTTTCTTCTTTCTTTCTTCTTTCTTTCTTTCTTTCTTCTTTCTTTCTTCCTTTTTTCTTTCTTCTTTCTTTCTTCTTTCTTTCTTCTTTCTTTCTTCTTTATTTCTTTTTTCTTTCTTCTTTCTCTCTCCTTTCTTTCTTTGTTCTTTCTTTCTTTCTTTCTTTCTTTCTTTCTTCTTTCTTTCTTCCTTCTTTCTTCTTTCTTTCTTCTTACTTCTTTCTTCTTACTTCTTTCTTTCTTACATCTTCTTCCCTTATTTCTTTCTTTCTTTTTCTTTCTTCTTTCTTTCTTCTTTCTTAATTCTTTCTTTCTTCTTTCTTTCTTACTTCTTTCTTCTTTCTTTCTTCTTTTCTTCTTTCTTTCTTCTGTCTTTCTTCTTTCTTTCTTCGTTCTTTCTTCTTTGTTTCTTACTTCATTCTTACTTATTTCTTACTTCTTTCTTCTTTCTTCTTTGTTTCTTTCTTCTCTCTTTCTTTCTACTTTCTTTATTCTTTTTTCTTACTTCTGTCTTACTTCTTTCTTACTTCTTTCTTCTTTCTTTTTACTTTCTTCCTTCTTTCTTTCGTCTTTCTTCTTTCTTTCTTTCTTCTTTCTTTCTTTCTTTCTTCTTTCTTCTTTCTTCTTTCTTCTTTCTTTCTTCTTTCTTTCTTCTTCTTTCTTTCTTACATCTTCTTCCTTTCTTTCCTCTTTCTTTCTTCTTTCTTTCTTCTTTCTTTCTTCTTTCTTTCTGACTTCATTCTTACTTATTTCTTACTTCTTTCTTCTTTGTTTCTTTCTTCTCTCTTTCTTTCTACTTTCTTTCTTCTTTTTTCTTACTTCTTTCTTACTTGTTTGTCATTTCTTTCTTTCTTCTATCTTTCTCCTTTCTTTCTTCTATCTTTCTTCATTCTTTCTTCTTTCTTTCTTACTTCTTTCTTACTTCTTTCTTACTTCTTTCTTTCTTCTTTCTTAAATCTTTCTTCTTTCTTTCTTCTTTCATTCTTTCTTTCTTCATTCTTTCTTCTTTCCTTCTTCTTTCTTTATTCTTTCTTCTTTCTTCTTTCTTTCTTTCTACTTTCTTTCTTTCTTCTTTCTTTCTTCTTTCTTTCTTCGTTCTTTCTTTCTTCTTTCTTCTTTCTTTCTTCCGTCTTTCTTTCTTCTTTCTTCTTTCTTTCTTACTACTTTCTTTCTTTCTTTATTTCTTCTTTCTTTATTCTTTCTTTCTTCTTTCATTTTTCTTTCTTTTTTTTTCTTTCTTACTTATTTCTTACTTCTGTCTTACTTCTTTCTTACTTCTTTCTTTCTTCTTTCTTTGTTCTTTCTTCCTTCTATCTTCTTACTTTCTTCTTTCATTTGTTCTTTCTTCTTTCTCTATTCTTTCTTTCTTCTTTCTTCTTTCTTCTTTTTTTCTTTCTTCTTTCTTTCTTTCCTCTTTCTTTCTTCTTTCTTTCTTCTTTCTTTCTTCTTTCTTACTTCTTTCTTTCTTCTTTCTTTCTTCCTTCCTTCTTTCTTTCTTTCTTTTTTCTTTCTTCTTTCTTTCTTCTTTCTTCTTTCTTCTTTCTTCTTTTTTTCTTTCTTCTTTCTTTCTTTCCTCTTTCTTTCTTCTTTCTTTCTTCTTTCTTTCTTCTTTCTTACTTCTTTCTTTCTTCTTTCTTTCTTCCTTCCTTCTTTCTTTCTTTCTTTTTTCTTTCTTCTTTGTTACTTCTTTCTTTCTTCTTTCTTTCTACTTTCGTTCTTTCTTCTTTCTTTCTTTCTTCTCTCTTTCATTCTTCTTTCTTTCTTTCGTCCTTCTTTCTTTCTTCTTTATTTCTTACTTCTTTCTTACTTCTTTCTTTCTTCTTTGTTTCTTCTTTCTTTCTTTCTCTCTTTCTTCTTTCTTTCTCTCTTCTTTCTTTCTTCTTTCTTTCTTCTTTCTTTCTTTCTTCTTTCTTCTTTCTTTCTTTCATCTTTCTTTGTACTTTCTTTCTTCTTTCTTTCTTATTTCTTACTTATTTCTTACTTCTATCTTTCTGCTTTCTTTCTTCTTTCTTTCTTCTTTCTTTCTTCTTTCTTTCTTTCTTCTTTCTTTCTTCCTTTTTTCTTTCTTCTTTCTTTCTTCTTTCTTTCTTCTTTCTTTCTTCTTTCTTTCTTCTTACTTCTTTCTTCTTACTTCTTTCTTTCTTACATCTTATTCCCTTATTTCTTTCTTTCTTTTTCTTTCTTCTTTCTTTCTTCTTTCTTAATTCTTTCTTTCTTCTTTCTTTCTTACTTCTTTCTTCTTTCTTTCTTCTTTTCTTCTTTCTTTCTTCTTTCTTTCTTCTTTCTTTCTTCGTTCTTTCTTCTTTGTTTCTTACTTCATTCTTACTTATTTCTTACTTCTTTCTTCTTTCTTCTTTTTTTCTTCTCTCTTTCTTCTTTCTTTCTTCTTTATTTCTTTCTTCTTTCATTCTTCTTTCTTTCTTCCTTCTTTCTTACGTCTTTCTTACTTCTTTCCTTTTACTTTCTTTCTTCTTTCTTTATTCTTCCTTTCTTCTTCCTTTCTTCTTTCTTTCTTCTTTCTTTCTTCTTTCTTTCTTCTTTCTTTCTTCTTTCTTTCTTCTTTCTTTCTTCTTTCTTTCTGCTTTCTTCTTTCTTTCTTCATTTTTATTCTTTCTTTCTTCTTTCTTTCTTTTTTCTTTCTTCCTTCATTTTTATTCTTTCTTTCTTCTTTCTTTCTTTCTTATTTCTTTCTTCTTTCTTTCTTATTTCTTTCTTTCTTTCTTTCTTCTTTCTTTCTTACTTTTTTCTTACTTCCTTATTTCTTCTTTCTTTCTTCTTTCTTCTTTCTTTATTACTTCTTTCTTTCTTACTTCTTTCTTATTTCTTTCTTCTTTCTTCTTTCTTTCTTTTTTTTTCTCCTTCTTTCTTCTTTCTTTCTTTCTTCTTTCTTTCTTCTTCTTTCTTCTTTCTTTCTTCTTTCTTTATTCTTCCTTTCTTCTTCCTTTCTTTTTTCTTTCTTCTTTCTTTCTTCTTTCTTCTTACTTTCTTTCTTCTTTCTTTCTTCTTTCTTTCTTTCTCCTTTCTTTCTTCTTTCTTTCTTCTTTCTTTCTTCTTTCTTTCTTTTTTCTTCTTTCTGTCTTCTCTCTTTCTTCTTTCTTTAATCTTCCTTTCTTCTTCCTTTCTTCTTTCTTACCTTATTCTTAATTCTTTCCTACTTCTTTCTTTCTTCTTTCTTTCTTCTTTCTTTCATCTTTCTTCCTTCTTTCTTTTTTCTTTCTTCTTTCATTCTTTCTTTCTTCTTTTATTCTTTCTTTCTTCTTTGTTTCTTCTTTCTTTCTTCTTTCTTTCTTCTTTCTTCTTTCTATCTTCTTTCTCTCTTTCTTTCTTTCTTTCTTTCTTCTTTCTTTCTTCTTTCTTTCTTATTTCTCTCTTACTTCTTTCTTCTTTCTTTCTTCTTTCTTACTTCTTTCTTATTTCTTACTTCTTTCTTCTTACTTTCTTTCTTCTTTCTTTCTTTCCTCTTTCTTTCGTCTTTCTTTCTGTTTTCTTTCCTACTTCTTTCTTACTTCTTTCTTACTTGTTTCTTCCTTCTTTTTTACTTCTTTCTTACTTCTTTCTTTCTTCTTTCTTTCTTCTTTCTTCTTTCCTTCTTCTTTCTTTCTTACTTCTTTCTTTCTTACTTCTTTTTTATTACTTTCTTCTTTCTTTCTTCTTTCTTTCTTCATTCTTTCTTTCTTCTTTCTTTCTTCATTCTTTCTTTCCTCTTTCTTTCTTCTTTATTTCTTCTTTCTTCCTTCCTTCTTTCTTCTTTCTTTCTGACTTCTTTCATTCTTCTTTCTTTTTTCTTTCTTCTTTCTTTCTTTCTTCTTTCTTTCTTCTTTCTTCTTTCTTTCTTACTTCTTTCTTTCTTACTTCTTTCTTATTTCTTTCTTCTTTCTTTCTTCCTTCTTTATTCTTTCTTTCTTCTTTCTTTCTCCTTTCTTTCTTCTTTCTTTCTTCTTTCTTTCTTCTTTCTTTCTTCATTCTTTCTTCTTTCTTTCTTCTTTCTTTCTTCTTTCTTTCTTCATTCTTTCTTCTTTCTTTCTTCTTTCTTTCTTAGTTCTTTCTTTCTTCTTTCTTTCTTACTTCTTTCTTTCTTACTTCTTTCTTTTTTCTTCTTTCTTTCTTCTTTCTTTCTTTTTTCTTTCTTCTTTCTTTCTTTCTTCTTTCTTTCTTCTTTCTTCTTTCTTTCTTACTTTTCTTTCCTACTTCTTTCTTATTTCTTTCTTCTTTCTTTCTTTTTTCTTTTATTCTACTTTCTTACTTCTTTCTTTCTTCTTTCTTTCTCCTTTCTTTATTCTTACTTTCTTCTTCCTTTCTTCTTCCTTTCTTCTCCCTTTCTTTCTTCTTTCTTTCTTCTTTCTTTCTTACATCTTTCTTCTTTCTTTCTTACTTCTTTCTTCTTTCTTTCTTAATTCTTTCTTTCTTCTTTCTTCTTTTCTTCTTTCTTCTTTCTCTCTTTCTTCTTTCTTTCTTTCTTCTTTCATTCTTCTTTCTTTCTTCTTTTTTTCTTACTTCTTTCTTACTTCTTTCTTTCTTCTTTCTTTCTTTCTTTCTTTCTTTATTCTTCCTTTTTTCTTCATTTCTTCTTCCTTTCTTCTCCCTCTCATTCTTCTTTCTTTCTTCTTTCTTCTTTCTTTCTTACTTCTTTCTTTCTTCTTTCTTCTTTCTTTCTTACTTCTTTCTTTCTTCTTTCTTCTTTCTTTCTTACTTCTTTCTTTCTTCTTTCTTCTTTCTTTCTTTCTTCTTTCTTCTTTCTTCTTTCTTTCTTTCTTTTTCTATCTTCTTTCTTTCTTCTTTCTTCTTTCTTTCTTTCTTCTTTCTTTCTTCTTTCTTCTTTCTTCTTTCTTCTTTCTTCTTTCTTCTTTCTTTTTTCTTCTTTCTTTCTTCTTGCTTTTTTTTTCTTTCTTCCTTCTTTCTTCTTTCATTCTTCTTTTCTTCTTTCTTCTGTCTTTCTTTCTTCTTTCTTTCTTCTTTCTTTCTTCTCTCTTTCTTCTCTCTTTCTTCTTTCTTCTTTCTTTCTTTCTTCATTCTTCCTTCTTTCTTCTTTCTTTTTTCTTTCTTCTTTCTTTCTTCTTTCTTCTTTCTTTCTTTATTCTTTCTTCTTTCTTTCTTCTTGCTTTCTTTCTTCTTTCTTTCTTTCTTCTTTCTTTCTTCCTCATTTCTTTCTTCTTTATTTCTTATTTTTTCTTTCTTTCTTAGTTCTTTCTTCCTACTTTCTTTCTTCTTTCTTTCTTCTTTCTTTCTTCTTTATTCTTTCTTTCTTATTTCTTTCCTTCTTCTTACTTTCTTTCTTCTTTCTTTCTTTTTCTTTCTTCTATCTTTCTTCTTTCTTTCTCCTTTATTTTTTCTTTCTTTCTTCTTTCTTTCTTCATTCTTTCTTTCTTCTTTCTTTCTTTCTTTCTTCTTTCTTTCTTTCTTCTTTCTTTCTTCTTTCTTTCTTCTTTCTTCTTTCTTTCTTACTTCTTTCTTCTTTCTTTCTTCTTTCTTTCTTTCTTCTTTATTTCTTTCTTCTCTCTTTCTTTCTTCTTTCTTACTTCTTTCTTACTTCTTTTTTACTTCTTTCCTTCTTCTTTCTTTCTTCTTTCTTCTTTCTTTCTTCTTTCTTTATTCTTTCTTCTTTCTTTCTTCTTTCTTCTTTCTTTCTTCTTTCTCTCTTTCCTCTTTCTTTCTTTCTTCTTTCTTTCTTCTTTCTTTCTTCTTTCTTTCTTCTTTCTTTCTTCTTTATTTCTTCTTTCTTACTTCTTTCTTTATTCTTTCTTTCTTTCTTCTTTCTTTCTTCTTTCTTTCTTCTTTCTTTCTTTCTTGTTTCTTTCTTTCTTCTTTCTTTCTTCTTTCTTTCTTCTTTCTTTCTTCTTTCTTCTTTCTTTCTTTCTTCTTTCTTTCTTTCTTCTTACTTTCTTACTTCTTTCCTACAACTTTCTTTCCTACTTCTTTCTTCTGTCTTTCTTACTTCTTTCTTCTTTATTTCTTTCTTCTTCCTTTCTTCTTTCTTTCTTCTTTCTTTCTTTCTTTATTCTTTCTTTCTTTCTTCTTTCTTTCTTTCTTCTTTCTTCTTTCTTTCTTCTTTTTCTCTTTCTTCTTTCTTTCTTCTTTATTCCTTTCTTTCTTTCTTCTTTCTCACTTCTTTCTTTCTTCTTTCATTCTTCTTTCTTTCTTCTTTCTTTCTTCTTTTTTCTTCATAATTTCTTACTTCTTTCTTTCTTCTTTCTTTGTTCCTTCATTCTCTCTTATTTCTTTCTTTCGTCTTTCTTCTTTCTTTCTTCTTTCTTACTTCTTTCTTTCTTCGTTCTTTCTTCTTTCTTTCTTCTTTCACTCTTTCTTCTTTCTCTCTTTCTTCTTTCTTTCTTCTTTCTTTCGTCTTTCTTTCGTCTTTCTTTCTTCTTTCTTTCTTCTTTATTTCTTCTTTCTTTCTTTCTTCAGTCTTTCTTTCTTCATTTTTTCTTCTTTCTTTCTTCTTTCTTTCTTCCTTCTTTCTCTCTTCTTTCTTTCTTTCTTCTTTCTTCTTAATTTCTTTCTTTCATTCTTCTTTTTTCCTTCTTTCTTTCTTCTTAATTTCTTTCTTTCATTCTTCTTTCTTTCTTCTTTCTTTCTTCTTTCTTCTTTCTTTCTTTTTTTCTTCTTTCTTTCTTTGTTTCTTCTTTTTTTCTTCTTTCTTTCTTCTTTCTTCCTTCTTTCTTTCTTCTTTCTTTCTTACTTCTGTCTTTTTTTTTCTTCTTTCTTCTTTCTTTCTTCATTCTTTCTTCTTTCTACACTCTTTCTTCATTCTTCTTTCTTTCTTCTTTCTTTCTTTCTTCTTTCTTCTTTCTTTCTTCTTTCTTTCTTTCTTCTTTGTTATTTCTTTCTTTCTTCTTTCTTTCTTCTTTCTTTCTCCTTTCTTTCTTCTTTCTTTCTTACTTTTTTCTTACTTCTTTCTTCTTTAATTCTTCTTTCTTTCTTCTTTCTTTCTTTCTTCTTAATTTCTTTCTTTCATTCTTCTTTCTTTCTTCTTTTTTTCTAACTTCTCTCTTCTTTCTTTCTTCATTCTTTCTTCTTTCTTTCTTCTTTCTTTCTTCTTTTTTTCTTCTTTCTTTCTTCTTTCTTCTTTCTTTCTTCTTCTTTCTTATTTCTTTCTTCCTTCTTTCTCTCTTCTTTCTTTCTTTCTTCTTTCTTTCTTCTTAATTTCTTTCTTTCATTCTTCTTTTTTCCTTCTTTCTTTCTTCTTTCTTCTTTCTTTCTTTCTTCTTTCTTTCTTTGTTTCTTCTTTTTTTCTTCTTTCTTTCTTCTTTCTTTCTCCTTTCTTTCTTCTTCCTTTCTTCTTTCTTTCTTCTTTCTTTCTTTCTTTCTTTCTTCTTTCTTTCTTCTTTCTTTCTTTCTTCTTTCTTCTTTCTTTCTTCTTTCTTTCTTTCTTCTTTCTTTCTTTCTTCTTTCTTCTTTCTTTCTTCTTTCTTTCTTCTTTCTTCTTTCTTCTTTCTTTCTTCTTTCTTTCTTTCTCTCTTCTTTCTGTCTTCTTTCTTTCTTTTTTCTTTCTTCTTTCTTTGTTTTTTCTTTCTTTATTACTTCTTTCTTACTTGTTTCTTACTTCTTTCTTTCTTCTTTCTTTCTTCTTTCTTTCTTCTTTCTTTGTTCTTTATTTCTTTCTTTCTTCTTTCTTTCTTACCTCTTTCTTACTTCTTTCTTTCTTTCTTCTTTCTTCCTTCTTACTTTCTTCTTCCTTTCTTTCTTCTTTCTCTCTTCTTTCTTTCTTACTTTTATCTTCTTTCTTTCTCCTTTCTTTCTTCTTTCTTTCTTCTTTCTTTCTTCATTCTTTCTTCTTTCTTTCTTCTTTCTTTCTTCTTTCTTTCTTCTTTCTTTCTTCCTTCTTTCTCTCTTCTTTCTTTCTTCTTTCTTTCTTCTTTCTTTCTTCTTTCTTCTTTCTTTCTTTCTTTCTTCTTTCTTTCTTCTTTCTTCTTTGTTTATTCATTCTTTCTTCTTTCTCTCTTTCTTCTTACTTTTTTCTTTCTTTATTCTTTTTTCTTCTTTCTTCCTTCTTTCTTTCTTCCTTCTTTCTTCCTACTTTCTTTCTTTCTTTCTTTTTTCTTTCTTTCTTTCTTTCTTTCTTCTTTCTTTCTTCATTCTTTCTTCTTTCTTTCTTCTTTCTTTCTTCTTTCTTAGTTTATTCTTTCTTCTTTCTTTCTACTTTCTTTGTTGCTTCTTTCTTACTTCTTTCTTACTTCTTTCTTACTTCTTTCTTCTTTCTTTCTTCTTTCTTTCTTTCTTTCTTTTTCTATCTTCTTTCTTTCTTTCTTCTATCTTCTTTCTTCTTTCTTTCTTTCTTCTTTCTTTCTTCCTAATTTCTTTCTTCTTTCTTTCTTCTTTCTTTCTTCTTTATTCTTTCTTTCTTCTTTCTTTCCTTCTTCCTACTTTCTTTCTTCTTTCTTTCTTCTTTCTTCCTTCTTTCTTTCTTCTTTCTTTCTTTTTCTTTCTTCTATCTTTCTTCTTTCTTTCTTATTTCTTTCTTCTTTCTTTCTTTATTCTTTCTTTCTTTCTTTCTTTCTTTCTTTCTTTCTTTCTTCTTTCTTTCTTTCTTCTTTCTTTCTTCTTTCTTTCTTTCTTCCTTCTTTCTTTTTTCTTCTTTCTTTCCTCTTTCTTTCTTCTTTCTTTCTTCTTTCTTTCTTTCTTCTTTCTTTCTTCTTTCTTTCTTCTTTCTTTCTTCTTTCTTTCTTCTTTCTTTCTTCCTTCCTTCTTTCTTCATTCTTTCTTCTTTCTTTCTTCTTTCTTTCTTAATTCTTTCTTCTTTCTTTCTTCTTTCTTTCTTTCTTTTTTCTTCCATCTTTCTTCTTTCTTTATTTCTTATTTATTTCTTTCTTCTTTGTTTCTTCTTTCTTTCTTCTTTCTTTCTTCTTTCTTTCTTCTTTCTTTCTTCTTTCTTCTTTCTTACTTTCCTCATTCTTTCTTTCTTCTTTCTTTCTTCTTTCTTTCTTCTTTCTTTCTTTCTTCTTTCTTTCTTTCTTATTTCTTTCTTTCTTCTTTTTTTCTTCTTCCTTTCTTTCTTCTTTCTTTCTTCTTTCTTTCTTTCTTCTTCCTTTCTTCTTTCTTTCTTTCTTTCTTCTTTCTTTCTTTCTTCTTTCTTCTTTCTTTCTTCTTTCTTTCTTCTTTCTTTCTTTCTTCTTTGCTTCTTCTTTCTTTGTTTCTTCTTTCTTTCTTTCTTCTTTCTTCTTTTTTTCTTCTTTCTTTCTTCTTTCTTACTTCTTTATTTATTCTTTCTTTCTTTCTTCTTTCTTTCTTCTTTCTTTCTTCTTTCTTTCTTCTTTCTTTCTTTCTTGTTTCTTTCTTTCTTCTTTCTTTCTTTCTTTCTTCTTTCTTTCTTCTTTCTTCTTTTTTTCTTCTTTTTTTCTTCTTTCTTTCTTTCTTCTTTGTTTCTTCTTTCTTTCTTTCTTCTTTCTTTCATCTTTCTTTCTATATTCTTTTTTTCTTTCTTTCTTCCTTTCTTTGTTCTTTCTTTCTTCATTCTTTCTTCTTTCTTTCTTCTTTCTTTCTTCTTTCTTTCTTTCTTTCTTTCTTTCTTGTCTTTCTTCTTTCTTTCTTCTTTCTTTCTTCCTTCTTTCTTTTCTTTCTTTCTTTCTTCTTTCTTACTTTCTTCCTTCTTTCTTTCTTGTTTCTTTCTTCTTTCTTTCTGTCTTCTTTCTTTCTTTTTTCTTTGTTCTTTTTTTCTTCTTTTGTATTTCTTTCTTCTTTCTTTCTTCCTACTTTATTTCTTCTTTCTTTCTTCTTTCATTCTTCTTTCTTTCTTCTTTCTTTCTTCTTTCTTTCTTCTTTCTTTCTTTCTTCTTTCTTTCTTTCTTCTTTCGTTCTTCTTTATTTCTTCTTTCTTTCTTCTTTCTTTCTTCTTTCTTTCTTCCTTCTTTCTTCCTTTTTTCTTCCTTCTTTCTTTCTTCTTTCTTTCTTCTTTCCTTCTTTATTCTTTCTTTCTTCTTTCTTTCTTTCTTCTTTCTTTCATTCTTCTTTCTTTCTTCTTTCTTTCTTCCTTCTTTCTTCCTTTTTTCTTCCTTCTTTCTTTCTTCTTTCTTTCTTTCTTCTTTCTTTCTTCTTTCTTTCTTCGTTCTTTCTTTCTTCTTTCTTCCTTTCTTCTTCCTTTCTACATCTTTTCTTCTTTATTTCTTACTTCTTTCTTACTTCTTTCTTTCTTTTTTCTTTGTTCCTTCATTCTCTCTTCTTTCTTTCTTTCGTCTTTCTTTCTTCTTTCTTTCTTCTTCCTTTCTTCTTCCTTTCTTCTTTCTTTCTTCTTTCTTTCTTATTTCTTTCTTCTTTCTTTCTTCTTTCTTTCTTCTTTCTTTCTTTCTTCTTTCTCTTTCTTCTTTCTTCCTTCTTTCTTTCTTCTTTCTTTCTTCTTTCTTTCTTCTTTCTTCTTTCTTTCTTCTTTCTTTCTTTCTCTCTTCTTTCTGTCTTCTTTCTTTCTTTTTTCTTTCTTCTTTCTTTGTTTTTTCTTTCTTTATTACTTCTTTCTTACTTGTTTCTTACTTCTTTCTTTCTTCTTTCTTCTTTCTTTCCTCTTTCTTATTTGTTTCTTACTTCTTTCTTTCTAACTTCTGTCTTGTTTCTTTCTTCTTTCTTCTTCCTTTCTTCTTTCTTTCTTCTTTCTTTCTTCTTTCTTTCTTCTTTCTTTCTTCTTTCTTTGTTCTTTATTTCTTTCTTTCTTCTTTCTTTCTTACCTCTTTCTTACTTCTTTCTTTCTTTCTTCTTTCTTTCTTCTTTCTTTCTTCTTTCTTTCTTTCTTCTTTCTTTCTTCTATATTTCTTTCTTTCTTCTTTCTTACTTCTTTCTTAGTTCTTTCTTTCTTCTTTCGTTCTTCTTTCTTTCTTTCTTCTTCCTTTCTTTCTTATTTCTTTCTTTCTTCTTTCTTTCTTCTTCCTTTCTTTCTTCTTTCTTTCTTTTTTCTTCTTTCTTTCTTCTTTCTTTCTTCTTTCTTTCTTTTTTCTTTCTTCTTTCTTTCTTTCTTTTTTTCTTTCTTCTTTTTTCTACTTTCCTACTTCATTCTTTGTTCTTCCTTTCTTCTTTCTTCTTTCTTTCTTCTTTCTTCATTCTTTCTTCATTCTTTCTTCTCATTTCTTTCTTTCTTTCTTCTTTCTTTCTTTCTTCTTTCTTTCTTCTTTCTTTCTTCTTTCTTTCTTTCTTCTTTCTAACTTCTTTCTTTCTTCTTTCTTTCTTTTTTCTTTCTTCTTTCTTCTTTCTTTCTTCCTTCTTTCTTCCTTCTTTCTTCCTACTTTCTTACTTCTTTCTTAATTCTTTCTTTCTTCTTTCTTTCTTCTTTCTTTCTTTCTTCTTTCTTTCTTTCTTCTTTGTTTCTTCTTTCTTTCTTTCTTCTATCTTTCTTTTTTTTCTGCTTTCTTTCTTCTTCCTTTCTTTCTTTCTTCTTTCTTTCTTCTTTCTTTCTTCTTTCTTTCTTCTTTCTTTCTTCTTTCATTCTTTCTTTCTTCTTTCTTTCTTTCTTCTTTCTTTCTTCTTTCTTTCTTTCTTCTTTCTTCTTTCTTTCTTCTTTCTTTCTTCTTTCTTTCTTCTTTCTTTCTTCTTTCTTTCTTCTTTCTTACTTCTTTCTTACTTCTTTTTTACTTCTTTCTTACTTCTTTCTTACCTCTTTCTTTCTTCTTTATTTCTTCTTTCTTTCTTCCTTCCTTCCTTCTTTCTTTCTTCTTTCTTTCTTCTTTCTTTCTTCTTTCTTTCTTCTTTCTTTCTTCCTTCTTTCTTCCTTTTTTCTTCCTTCTTTCTTTCTTCTTTCTTTCTTCTTTCTTTCATTCTTCTTTCTTTCTTCTTTCTTTCTTTCTTCTTTCTTTCTTCTTTCTTTCTTACTTCTTTCTTACTTCTTTCTTTCTTCTTTCTTTCTTCTTTCTTTCTTTCTTCTTTCTTTCTTTCTTATTTCTTTGTTTCTTCTTTCTTTCTTCTTTCTTTCTATCTTCTTTCTTTCTTTTTTCTTCTTTCTTTCTTCGTTCTTTCTCTCTTTCTTCTTTCTTTCTTCTTTCTTTCTTCTTTCTTCTTTCTTCTTTCTTTCTTCTTTTTTCTTCATTCTTTCTTTCTTCTTTCTTTCTTTCTTTCTTTCTTTCTTCTCTTTCTTCTTTCTTTCTTCTTTCTTTCTTCTTTCTTAATCCTTTCTTCTTTCTTTCTTTCTTCTTTCTTTCTTCTTTCTTTCTTCTTATTTCTTTCTTCTTTCTTCTTTCTTCTTTCTTTCTTCTTTCTTTCTTCTCTCTTTCTTCTTTCTTTCTTACATATTTCTTACTTCTATCTTACTTGTTTCATACTTCTTTATTTCTTCTTTCTTTGTTCTTTCTTCCTTCTATCTTCTTTCTTCTTTCATTTTTTCTATCTTCTTTCTTTCTTTCTTTCTTTCTTTCTTTCTTTCTTTCTTTCTTTCTTTCTTTCTTTCTTTCTTTCTTTCTTTCTTTCTTCTTTCTTTCTTGTTTTATTCTCATTTCTTTATTCTCTCTACTTTCTTTCTTCTTTCTTTTTTCTTTCTTCTTTCTTTCTTACTCCTTACTTCTTTCTTTCTTTCTTCTTTCTTCTTTTTTTCTTTCTTTTTTCTTTTTTCTTTCTTCCTTCTTTCTTTGTTCTTTCTTTATACATTCTTTCTTCTGTCTTTATTCATTCTTTCCTCTTTCTTCTTTCTTACTTCTTCCTTTCTTTCTTCTTTCTTTCTTCTTTATTCTTTCTTTCTTTCTTCTTTCTTTCTTTCTTTTTTCTTTCTTCTTTCTTTCTTCTTTCTTTCTTCTTTCTTTCTTCTTCCTTTCTTTCTTCTTTCTTTCTTCTTTATTTTTTTTCTTTCTTCTTTCTTTCTTTCTTTTTTCTTTTTTCTTTCTTTCTTCTTTCTTTCTTCTTTCTTTCTTCTTTCTTACTTCTTTCTTTCTTTCTTTCTTCTTTCTTCTTTCTTTCTTTCTTTCTTCTTTCTTCTTTCTTTCTTCTTTCTTACGTCCTTCTTTCTTCTTTCTTTCTTCTTTCTTTCTTCTTTCTTTCTTCTTAGTTTCTTTCTTCTTTCTTTCTTACTTCTTTCTTTCTTTCTTCTTTCTTTCTTTATTTTTCTCTCTTCTTTCCTTCTTTCTTTCTTCTTTCTTTCTTCTTTCCTACTTCTTTCTTAGTTGTTTCTTATTTCTTTTTTACTTCTTTTTTTCTTTTTTCTTTCTTCTTCCTTTCTTCTTTCTTTCTTCTTTCTTTCTTTCTTTCTTTGTTCTTCCTTTCTTCTTTTTTCTTCTGTGTTTCTTCTTTCATTCTTCTTACTTTCATTATTCTTTCTTTCTTCTTTCTTTCTTTCTTCTTTCTTTCTTTCTTTCTTCTTTCTTTCTTTATTTTTCTCTCTTCATTCCTTCTTCTTTCTTTCTTCTTTCTTCTTTCTTACTCTTTCTTACTCGTTTCTTACTTCTTTCTTACTACTGTTTTTCTTCTTTCTTTCTTCCTCCTTTCTTTCTTCTTTTTTTCTTCTTTCTTTCTTCTTTCTTCTCTCTTTCTTTCTTCTTTCTTTCTTCTTTCTTTCTTTCTTTCTTCTTTCTTTCTTTCTTTTCTTTCCTTTCCTTCTTTCTTTCTTCTTTCTTTCTTCTTACTTTCTTCTTTCTTTCTTTCTTCTTTCTTGCTTCTTTCATTCTTCTTTCTTTCTTTCAGCTTTATTTCTTCTTTCTTTCTTTCTTCTTCCTTTCTTCTTTCTTTCTTCTTTCTTCTTTCTTTCTTCTTTCTTTCCTTTTTCTTTCTTCTTTCTTCCTTTCTTCTTCCTTTTTTCATTGTTTTTTCTTTCTTTCTTTCTTTCTTTCTTACTTACTTCTTTCTTTCTTCTTTCTTTCTTCTTTCTTTCTTCTTTCTTTCTTCTTTCTTTCTTTCTTACTTCTTTCTTACTTCTTTCTTTCTTTCTTTCTTCTTTCTTTCTTCTTTCTTTCTTCTTTCTTACGTCCTTCTTTCTTCTTTCTTTCTTCTTTCTTTCTTCTTTCTTTCTTCTTAGTTTCTTTCTTCTTTCTTTCTTACTTCTTTCTTTCTTTCTTCTTTATTTCTTTATTTTTCTCTCTTCTTTCCTTCTTTCTTTCTTCTTTCTTTCTTCTTTCTTACTTCTTTCTTAGTTGTTTCTTATTTCTTTTTTTTCTTTTTTCTTTCTTCTTCCTTTCTTCTTTCTTTCTTCTTTCTTTCTTCTCTCTTACTTCTTTCTTTCTTTCTTCTTTCTTTCTTCTTTCTTTCTTCTTTCTTTCCTCATTCTTTCTTCTTACTTCTTTCTTTCTGTCTGCTTTCTTCCTTCTTTATTTCTTCTTTCTTTCTTCTTTCTTTCTTTCTTCTTTCTTCTTCCTTTCTTTCTTCTTTCTTTCTTACTTTCTTCTTTCTTTATTTTTCTCTCTTCTTTCCTTCTTCTTTCTTTCTTCTTTCTTTCTTCTTTCTTACTTCTTTCTTACTTGTTTCTTACTTCTTTCTTACTACTTTTTTTCTTCTTTTTTCTTCTTTCTTTCTTCTTTCTCTCTTCCTCCTTTCTTTCTTCTTCTTTTCTTCTTTCTTTCTTATTTCTTACTTCTTTCTTACTTCTTTCTTTCTTCTTTCTTTCTTCTTTCTTTCTTCTTTCTTTCTTCTTTCCTTCTTCTTTCTTCTTTCTTTCTTCTTTCTTTCTTACTTCTTTCTTTATTCTTTCTTTCTTTCTCCTTTCTTTCTTCTTTCTTTCTTACTTCTTTCTTACTTCTTTCTTACTTCTTTATTCTTTCTTTCTTTCTTCTTTCTTTCTTCTTTCTTTCCTTCTTGTTTCTTTCTTTCTTCTTTCTTTATTCTTTCTTTCTTCTTTCTTTCTTCTTTCTTCTTTTTTTCTTCTTTTTTTCTTCTTTCTTTCTTTCTTCTTTGTTTCTTCTTTCTTTCTTTCTTCTTTCTTTCTTTCTTCTTTCTTCTTTCTCTCTTCTTTCTTTCTTCTTTCTTTCTTCTTTCTTACTTCTTTCTTACTTCTTTTTTACTTCTTTCTTAATTCTTTCTTACTTCTTTCTTTCTTCTTTATTTCTTCTTTCTTTCTTTCTTCCTTCTTTCTTTACTTTCTTTCTTTCTTCTTTCTTTCTTTCTTTCTTCCTTCATTCCTTCTTTCTTTCTTATTTCTTTCTACTTTCTTTCTTCTTTCTTTCTTAATTCTTTCTTTCTTACTTCTTTCTTTCTTCTTTCTTTCTTCTTTCTTTCTTCTTTCTTTCTTCTTTCTTTCTTCATTCTTTCTTCGTTCCTTCTTCTTTCTTTCTTCATTCTTTCTTAGTTCTTTCTTCTTTCTTTCTTCATTCCTTCTACGTTCTTTCTTCTTTCATTCTTCATTTTTCTTTCTTCTTTCTTTCTTCATTCTTTCTTTCTTGTTTCTTTCTTCTTTCTTTCTTTCTTCTTTCTTACTTTTTTTCTTCTTTCTTTCTTTCTTCCTTCTTTCTTCTTTCTTTCTTCTTTCTTTCTTTCTTCTTTCTTTCTTTCTTTCTTTCTTTCTTTCTTTCTTTCTTTCTTTCTTTCTTTCTTTCTTTCTTTCTTTCTTTCTTCTTTCTTACTTTTTTTCTTCTTTCTTTCTTTCTTCTTTCTTTATTTCTTCTTTCTTCTTTCCTTCTTCTTTCTTATTTCTTTCTTTCTTTCTTTCTTCTTTCTTTCTTTCTTCTTTCTTTCTTTCTTCTTTCTTACGTCCTTCTTTCTTCTTTCTTTCTTCTTTCTTTCTTCTTTCTTTCCTCATTCTTTCTTCTTACTTCTTTCTTTCTGTCTGCTTTCTTCCTTCTTTATTTCTTCTTTCTTTCTTCTTTATTTCTTTCTTCTTTCTTCTTCCTTTCTTTCTTCTTTCTTTCTTACTTTCTTCTTTCTTTATTTTTCTCTCTTCTTTCCTTCTTCTTTCTTTCTTCTTTCTTTCTTCTTTCTTACTTCTTTCTTACTTGTTTCTTACTTCTTTCTTACTACTTTTTTTCTTTTTTTTCTTCTTTCTTTCTTCTTTCTCTCTTCCTCCTTTCTTTCTTCTTCTTTTCTTCTTTCTTTCTTATTTCTTACTTCTTTCTTACTTCTTTCTTTCTTCTTTCTTTCTTCTTTCTTTCTTTTTTCTTTCTTCTTTCTTTCTTTCTTTTTTTCTTTCTTCTTTTTTCTACTTTCCTACTTCATTCTTTGTTCTTCCTTTCTTCTTTCTTCTTTCTTTCTTCATTCTTTCTTTCTTCTTTCTTCCTTTCTTCATCCTTTTATTTCTTACTTCTTTCTTACTTCTTTCTTTCTTCTTTCTTTCATTTCTCTTCTTTCCTTCTTCTTACTTCTTTCTTTCTTTCTTCTTTCTTTCTTCTTTCTTTCTTTCTTCTTTCTTCTTTCTTTCTTCTTTCTTTCTTTCTTCTATCTTCTTTCTTTCTTCTTTCTTTCTTCTTCCTTTCTTCTTTCTTTCTTTCTTCTTTCTTCTTTGTTTCTTACTTTTTTCTTTCTTTCTTCTTTCTTCTTTCTTTCTTCTTTCTTTCTTCTTTCTTTCTTTCTTTTTTCTTTCTTTCTTCTTTCTTTCTTCTTTCTCTCTTCTTTCTTTCTTCTGTCTTTCTTTCTTCCTTCTTTCTTTACTTCTTTCTTTCTTCTTTCTTTCTTTCTTTCTTTCTTTCTTCCTTCCTTCCTTCTTTCTTTCTTGTTTCTTTCTTCTTTCTTTCTTCTTTTTTTCTGTCTATTTCTTTCTTTTTTCTTTCTTTCTTCTTTCTTTCTTCTTTCTTTCTTCTTTCTTTCTTTTTTCTTTCTTTCTTTCTTCTTTCTTTCTTCTTTCTTCTTCTTTCTTTCTTCTTTCTTTCTTTCTTCTTTCTTTCTTATTTCTATCTTTCTTCTTTCTTTCTTCCTACTTTATTTCTTCTTTCTTTCTTCTTTCTTCTTTCTTTCTTCGTTCTTTATTTCTTCTTTCTTCTTTCTTTATTCTTTCTTTCTTTCTTTTTTCTTTCTTTCTTCTTTCTTTCTTCTATCATTCTTCTTTCTTTCTTCTTTATTTCTTCTTTTATTCTTCTTTCTTTCTTCTTTCTTTCTTCTTTATTCTTTCTTTCTTTCTTTTTCTTTCTTTCTTTCTTCCTTCTTTCTTTTTTCTTCTTTCTTTCCTCTTTCTTCTTTCGTTCTTCTTTATTTCTTCTTTCTTTCTTCTTTCTTTCTTCCTTCTTTCTTCCTTTTTTCTTCCTTCTTTCTTTCTTTCTTCTTTCTTTCTTATTTCTTTCTTTCTTCTTTCTTTCTTCTTCTTTCTTTCCTCTTTCTTTCTTCCTTCTTCTTTCTTCTTTTTTTCTTCTTTCTTTCTTCTTTCTTTCTTTCTTTCTTTCTTTCTTCTTTCTTTCTTTCTTCTTTCTTTCTTTCATTTTTCATCTTTCTTTCTTCTTTCTTTCTTCTTTCTTTCTTCTTTCTTTCTTTCTTTCTTTCTTCTTTCTTTCTTTCTTTCTTTCTTCTTTCTTTCTTTCTTCTTTCTTTTTTTCTTATTTCTTCTTTCTTTCTTCTTTCCTTCTTTCTTTCTTCTTTCTTACTTCTTTCTTTCTTTCTTTCTTCTTTCTTTCTTCCTTATTTCTTCCTTTTTTCTTCCTTCTTTCTTTCTTCTTTCTTACTTCTTTTTTACTTCTTTCTTAATTCTTTCTTTCTTCTTTATTTCTTCTTTCTTTCTTTCTTCCTTCTTTCTTTTCTTTCTTTCTTCTTTCTTTCTTTCTTTCTTTCTTCTTTCCTTCCTTCTTCCTTTCTTCTTTCTTTCTTCTTTCTTTCTTCTTCCTTTCTTTCTCCTTTCTTTCTTCTTTATTCTTTCTTTCTTTCTTCTTTCTTTCTTCTTTCTTTCTTCTATCTTTCTTCTCTTTTCTTCTTTTTTTCTTCTTTCATTCTTCTTTCTTTCTTCTTTCTTTATTCTTTCTTTCTTCTTCCTTACTTCTTTCTTTCTTTCTTATTTCTTTCTTTCTTCTTTCTCTCTTACTTCTTTCCTCTTTGTTTTTTCTTTCTTTCTTCTTTCTTTCTTCTTTCTTTATCCTTTCTTTCTTCTTTCTTTCTTTCTTCTTTCTTTCTTTCTTCTTTCTTTCTTCTATATTACTTTCTTTCTTTTTCTTACTTCTTTCTTAGTTCTTTCTTTCTTCTTTCTTTCTTCTTTCTTTCTTTCTTCCTCCTTTCTCTCTTATTTCTTTCTTTCTTCTTTCTTTCTTCTTCCTTTCTTTCTTCTTTCTTTATTTTTTCTTCTTTCTTTCTTCTTTCTTTCTTTCTTTCTTCTTTATTTCTTTGTTCATTCTTTCTTCATTCTTTCTTCATTCTTTCTTTCTTTATTTCTTTCTTTCTTCTTTCTTTCTTTCTTCTTTCTAACTTCTTTCTTTCTTCTTTCTTTCTTCTTTCTTTCTTTCTTCTTTCTTCTTTCTTTCTACTTGCTTTCTTCTTTCTTTCTTCTTTCTTTCTTTCTTCTTTCTTTCTTCATTCCTTCTTTCTTCTTTCTTTCTATTTTCTTCTTTCTTTCTACTTTCTTCTTTCTTTCTTCTTTCTTTCTTTCTTTCTTCTTTCTTTCTTCTTTCTTTCTTCCTTCATTCTTCCTTCATTCTTACTTCTTTCTTAATTCTTTCTTTCTTCTTTCTTTCTTCTTTCTTCTTTCTTTCTTCCTTCATTCTTCCTTCTTTCTTACTTCTTTCTTAATTATTTCTTTCTTCTTTCTTTCTTCTTTCTTTCTTTCATCTTTCTTTCTTTCTTATTTCTTTCTTTCTTCTTTCTTTCTTCTTTCTTTCTTTCTTTTTCTTTCTTTTTTCTTCTTTCTTTCTTCTTTCTTTCTTTCTTTCTTATTTCTTTCTTTCTTCTATTTTCTTTCTTTCTTTCTTCTTTATTCTTTCTTTCTTTTTTCTTTCTTCTTTCTTTCTTTCTTCTTTCTTTCTTTCTTCTTTCTTTCTTTCTTCTTTCTTTCTTTCTACTGTCTGTCTTCTTTCTTTCTCCTTTCTTTCTTCTTTCTTTCTTTCTTCTTTCTTTCTTCTTTCTTTCCTCATTCTTTCTACGTTCTTTCTTTCTTTCTTCATTCTTTCTTTCTTCTTTCTTTCTTCTTTCTTTCTTTCTTCTTTCTTTCTTTCTTCTTTCTTTCTTCCTACTGTCTGTCTTCTTTCTTTCTTTCTCCTTTCTTTCTTCTTTCTTTCTTTGTTCTTTCTTTATATCTTCTTTCTTTCTTTCTTTCTTTCTTCTTTCTTTCTTTCTACTGTCTGTCTTCTTTCTTTCTTTCTTCTTTCTTTCTTCTTTCTTTCTTTCTTCTTCCTTTCTTCTTTCTTTCTTCTTTCTTTCTTTCTTCTTTGTTTCTTCTTTCTTTCTTTCTTCTTTCTTTCTTTCTTGTTTCTTTCTACTTTCTTTCTTCTTTATTTCTTACTTCTTTCTTACTTTTTTCTTTATTCTTTCTTTCTTTCTTCTTTCTTCTTTCTTTCTTTCTTGTTTCTTTCTTTCTTCTTTCTTTTTTCTTTCTTTTTTTCTTCTTTCTTTCTTCTTTCTTCTTTTTTTCTTCTTTTTTTCTTCTTTCTTCTTTGTTTCTTCTTTGTTTCTTTCTTCTTTCTTTCTTCTTTCTTACTTGTTTCTTACTTCTTTTTTAAGTCTTTCTTACTTCTTTCTTACTTCTTTCTTTCTTCTTTCTTTCTTCTTTATCTCTTTCTTTCTTTCTTCTTTCTTCTTTCTTTCTTCTTTCTTTCTTCTATCTTACTTCTTTCTTACTTCTTTCATTCTTTCTTCTTTCTTTCTTTCTTCTTTCTTCTTTCTTTCTTCTTTCTTTCTTCTTTCCTTCTTATTTCTTTCTTACTTCTTTCTTACCTCTTTTTTACTTCTTTCCTACTTCTTTCTTACTTCTTTCTTTCTTCTTTATTTCTTCTTTCTTTCTTTCTTCCTTCTTTCTTCCTTCTTTCTTTCTTCTTTCTTTCTTTCTTTCTTTCTTCCTTCATTCCTTCTTTCTTTATTATTTCTTTCTACTTTCTTTCTTCTTTCTTTCTTACTTCTTTCTTTATTCTTTCTTTCTTTCTTCTTTCTTTCTTCTTTCTTTCTTCTTTCTTTCTTCTTTCTTTCCTTTTTCTTTCTTTCTTCTTTCTTTCTTCTTTCTTCTTCTTTCTTTCTTCTTTCTTTCTTCTTTCTTTCTTTCTTCTTTCTTTCTTCCTTCTTTATTTCTTCTTTCTTTCTTATTTCTTCTTTCTTTCTTCGTTCTTTCTTTCTTCTTTCTTTCTTCTTTATTCTTTCTTTCTTTTTTCTTTCGTTCTTCTTTCTATCTTCTTTCTTTCTTCTATATTTTTTCTTTCTTTCTTCTTTCTTTCTTTCTTCTTTCATTCTTCTTTATTCTTTCTTTCTTTCTTTATTTCTTCTTTCTTTCTTTCTTTCTTTCTTCCTTCTTTCTTTTTTCTTCTTTCTTTCTACTTTCTTTCTTCTTTCTTTCTTTCTTCTTTCGTTCTTCTTTATTTCTTCTTTCTTACTTCTTTCTTCTTTCTTTCTTCTTTCTTTCTTCTTTATTCTTTCTTTCTTTCTTTCTTCTTTCTTTCTTTCTTTCTTCCTTCTTTCTTTTTTCTTCTTTCTTTCTACTTTCTTTCTCCTTTCTTTCTTTCTTCTTTCGTTCTTCTTTATTTCTTCTTTCTTACTTCTTTCTTCTTCCTTTATTCTTTCTTTCTTCTTTCTTCTTTCTTTCTTTCTTCTTTCTTTCTTCTTTCTTTCTTCTTACTTTCTTCTTTCTTTCTTTCTTCTTTCTTTCTTCTTTCTTTTTTCTTTCTTTTTTCTTTCTTTCTTCTTTCTTTCTTCTTTCTTCTTTCTTTCTTCTTTCTTTCTTTCTTCTTTCTTTCTTTTTTTCTTTCTTTCTTTCTACTGTCTGTCTTCTTTTTTTCTTTCTTCTTTCTTTCTTCTTTATTTCTTTCTTCTTTCTTTATTTCTTATTTATTTCTTTCTTCTTTCTTCTTTCTTTCTTCTTCCTTTCTTCTTTCTTTCTTTTTTCGTTCTTATTTCTTTCTTTCTTCTTTCTTTCTTTCTTTCTTCTTTCTTTCTTCTTTCTTTCTTAATTCTTTCTTACTTCTTTCTTTCTTCTTTCCCTCTTTCTTCTTTCTTTCTTCTTTCTTTCTTTCTTCATTCTTTCTTTTTTCTTCTTTCTTTCTTCTTTCTTTCTTTCTTCTCCCTTTCTTCTCCCTTTCTTCTTTCTTTCTTCTTTCTTACTTTCTTTCTTCTTTCTTTCTTCTTTCTTTCTTTCTTCTTTCTTCTTTCCTTCTTCTTTCTTTCTTCTTTCTTTCTTCTTTCTTTCTTTCTTCATTCTTTCTTTCTTCTTTCTTTCTTCATTCTTTCTTTCTTCTTTCTTTCTTTCTTCTTTATTTCTTTCCTCTTTCTTCTTTTCTTCTTTTTTTCTTTTTTTCTTCTTTCTTTCTTTCTTCTTTGTTTCTTCTTCCTTTCTTTCTTCTTTCTTCTTTCTTTCTTCTTTATTTCTTCTTTCTTTCTTCCTTCTTTCTTTCTTTCTTTCTTTCTTTCTTTCTTTCTTTCTTCTTTCTTTCTTTCTTTCTTCCTTCCTTCCTTCTTTCGTTCTTGTTTCTTTCTTCTTTCTTTCTTCTTTCTTTCTTACTTCTTTCTTACTTCTTTCTTTATTCTTTCTTTCTTTATTCTTTCTTTCTTCTTTCTTTCTTCTTTCTTTCTTTCTTCTTTCTTTCTTTTTTCTTTCTTCCTTCATTCTTCTTTCTTTCTTTCTTCTTTCTTTCTTCTTTCTTTCTTTCTTTCTTCCTTCCTTCTTTCTTTCTTGTTTCTTTCTTCTTTATTTCTTCTTTCTTTCTTCTTCCTTTCTTACTTCTTTCTTACTTCTTTCTTTATTCTTTCTTTCTTTCTTCTTTCTTTCTTCTTTCTCTCTTCTTTCTTTCTTCTGTCTTTCTTTCTTCTTTCTTTTTTACTTCTTTCTTACTTCTTTCTTCCTTCTTTCTTTCTTCATTCTTTCTTTCTTCCTTCTTACTTTTCTTTCTTTTTTCTTCTTCCTTTCTTTATTTCTTTCTTCCTTCCTTCCTTCCTTCATTCTTTCTTGTTTCTTTCTTCTTTCTTTCTGTCTTCTTTCTTTCTTTTTTCTTTCTTTTTTCTTTCTTTCTTCTTTCGTCTTTCTTTCTTCTTTCTTCTTCGTTCTTTCTTCTTTCTTTCTTCTTTCTTTCTTTCTTCTTTCTTTCTTCCTTCTTTATTTCTTCTTTCTTTCTTCTTTCTTCTTTCTTTCTTCGTTCTTTCTTTCTTCTTTCTTTCTTCTTTCTTTCTTCTATATTTCTTCTTTCTTTCTTCTTTCTTTCTTCTATATTTCTTCTTTCTTTCTTCTTTCTTTCTACTTTCTTTCTTCTTTCATTCTTCTTTCTTTCTTCTTTCTTTCTTCTTTATTCTTTCTGTCTTTCTTCTTTCTTTCTTTCTTTCTTTCTTTCTTCCTTCTTTCTTTTTTCTTTCTTTCTTCTTTCTTTCTTTTTTCCTTCTTTCTTATTTCTTCTTTCTTTCTTCTATCTTTCTTTCTACTTTCTTTCTTCTTTCTTTCTTTCTTCTTTCGTTCTTCTTTATTTCTTCTTTTTTTCTTCTTTCTTTCTTCTTTCTTTCTTCCTTCTTTCTTCCTTTTTTCTTTCTTCTTTCTTTCTTCTTTCTTTCTTACTTCTTTCTTTCTTCTTTCTTCTTTCTTTCTTTCTTCTTTCTTTCTTTCTTCTTTCTTTCTTCTTCTTTCTTTCTTTCTCTCTTCTTTCTTTCTTCTTTCTTTCTTCCTTCATTCTTCCTTCTTTCTTACTTCTTTCTTAATTCTTTCTTTCTTCTTTCTTTCTTCTTTCTTTCTTCTTTCTTTCTTCCTTCAATCTTCCTTCTTTCTTACTTCTTTCTTAATTCTTTCTTTCTTCTTTCTATCTTCTTTCTTTCTTCTATATTTCTTCTTTCTTTCTTCTTTCTTTCTTCTTTCTTTCTTCTTTCTTTCTTCTTTCATTATTCTTTCTTTCTTCTTTCTTTCTTCTTTATTCTTTCTTTCTTTCTTCTTTCTTTCTTTCTTTCTTTCTTCCTTCTTTCTTTTTTCTTCTTTCTTTCTTCTTTCTTACTTTTTTCCTTCTTTCTTATTTCTTCTTTCTTTCTTCTATCTTTCTTTCTACTTTCTTTCTTCTTTCTTTCTTTCTTCTTTCGTTCTTCTTTATTTCTTCTTTTTTTCTTCTTTCTTTCTTCCTTCTTTCTTCCTTTTTTCTTCCTTCTTTCTTTCTTCTTTCTTTCTTACTTCTTTCTTTCTTCTTTCTTTCTTCTTTCTTTCTTTCTTCTTTCTTTCTTTCTTCTTTCTTTCTTCTTCTTTCTTTCTTTCTTTCTTCTTTCTTTCTTCTTTCTTCCTTCCTTCATTCTTCCTTCTTTCTTACTTCTTTCTTAATTCTTTCTTTCTTCTTTCTTTCTTCTTTCTTTCTTCTTTCTTTCTTCCTTCATTCTTTCTTCTTTCTTACTTCTATGCTTAATTCTTTCTTTCATCTTTCTTTCTTCTTTCTTTCTTTCTTTCTTATTTCTTTCTTTCTTCTTTCTTTCTTCTTTCTTTCTTTCTTTTTCTTTCTTTTTTCTTCCTTCTTTCTTCTTTCCTTCTTTCTTTCTCCTTTCTTTCTTTCTTCTTTCTTTCTTTCTTCTTTCTTCTTTCTTTCTTTTTTCTTTGTACTTTCTTTCTTGCTTCTTTCTTTCTTTCTTCTTTCTTTCTTTCTTCTTTCTTTCTTTCTTCATTCTTTCTTCATTCTTTCTTCTTTCTTTCTTCATTCTTTATACGTTCTTTCTTCTTTCTTTCTTCATTCTTTCTTTCTTCTTTCTTTCTTCATTCTTTCTTTCTTCTTTCTTTCTTCTTTCTTTCTTTCTTCTTTCTTTCTTTCTTCTTTCTTTCTTTCTACTGTCTGTCTTCTTTCTTTCTTTCTTCTTTCTTTCTTTCTACTGTCTGTCTTCTTTCTTTCTTTCTTCTTTCTTTCTTCTTTCTTTCTTTCTTCTTTGTTTATTTCTTATTTCTTTCTTTCTTCTTTCTTCTTTCTTTCTTCTTTCTTTCCTCTCTCTTTCTTCTTTCATTCTTTCTTCTTTCTTTCTTACTTCTTTCTTTCTTCTTTCTTTCTTCTTTCTTTCTTCTTTCTTTCTTCTTTCTTTCTTCTTTCTTTCTTCTTTCTTTCTTTCTTCTTTCTTTCTTACTTCTTTCTTTCTTCTTTCTTTCTTTCTTCTTTCTTTCTTTCTTATTTCTTTCTTTCTTCTTTCTTTCTTCTTTCTTTCTTTCTTCTTCCTTTCTTCTTTCATTCTTTCTTCTTTCTTTCTTTCTTCTTTCTTCTTTCTTTCTTCTTTCTTTCTTCTTTATTTCTTCTTTCTTTCTTTATTCCTTCTTTCTTTACTTTCTTTCTTTCTTCTTTCTTTCTTCCTTCATTCCTTCTTTCTTTCTTGTTTCTTTCTACTTTCTTTCTTCTTTCTTTCTTATTTCTTTCTTACTTCTTTCTTTATTCTTTCTTTCTTTCTTCTTTCTTTCTTCTTTTTTTCTTCTTTTTTTCTTCTTTCTTTCTTCTTTATTTCTTCTTTCTTTCTTTCTTTCTTTCTTCTTTCTTTCTTCTTTCTTCTTTCTTTCTTCTTTCCTTCTTTCTTCTTTCTTTCTTCTTTCTTTCTTTCTTCTTTCTTTCTTTCTTCTTTCTTCTTTCTTTCTTCTTTCCTTTTTCTTTATTTCTTCTTCCTTACTTCTTTCTTCTTTTTTCCTTCTTTCTTACTTCTTTCTTAATTCTTTCTTTCTTCTTTATTTCTTCTTTCTTTCTTTCTTCCTTCTTTCTTTTCTTTCTTTCTTCTTTCTTTCTTCCTTCCTTCCTTCTTTCTTTATTCTTTCTTTCTTCTTTCATTCTTCTTCTTTCTTTCTTCTTTCTTTCTTCTATTTTTCTTCTTTCTTTCTTCTTTCTTTCTTCTTTCTTTATTCTTTCTTTCTTTCTTCTTCCTTACTTCTTTCTTTCTTTCTTCTTTCTTTCTTTCTTCTTTCTCTCTTACTTCTTTCCTCTTTCTTTCTTCTTTCTTTCTTCTTTCTTTCTTCTTTCTTTCTTCTTTCTTTCTTCTTTCTTTCTTTCTTCTTTATTTCTTTCTTTCTTCTTTCTTTCTTTCTTCTTTCTATCTTCTTACTTTCTTTTTTCCTTCTTCCTTTTTTCTTCTTTCTTTCTTCTTTCTTTCTTTTTTCCGTCTTTCTTATTTCTTCTTTCTTTCTTCTTTCTTTCTTTCTACATTCTTTCTTCTTTCTTTCTTTCTTCTTTCGTTCTTCTTTATTTCTTCTTTCTTTCTTCTTTCTTTCTTCTTTCTTTCTTCCTTCTTTCTTCCTTTTTTCTTCCTTCTTTCTTTCTTCTTTCTTTCTTACTTCTTTCTTTCTTCTTTCTTTCTTCTTTCTTTCTTTCTTATTTCTTTCTTTCTTCTTTCATCTTTCTTCTTTCTTTCTTCTTCTTTCTTTCTTCTTTCTTTCTTTTTTCTTCTTTCTTTCTTCTTTCTTTCTTTCTTCTTTCTTTCTTCTTTCTTTCTTCTTTCTTTCTTTCTTTTTTCTTCCTTCATTCTTCTTTCTTTCTTTCTTTCTTCTTTCTTTCTTCTTTCTTTCTTCTTTCTTTCTTCTTTCTTTCTTCTTTCTTTCTTCTTTCCTACTTTCTTCTTTCCTACTTTCTCCTTTCTTTCTTCTTTCTTCTTTCTTTCTTTCTTCTTTCTTCCTTTCTTCTTTCTTTCTTCCTTCTTTATTTCTTACTTCTTTCTTTCTTCTTTCTTCTTTCTTTCTTTCTTTCTATCTTTCGTTCTTTCTTTCTTTCTTTTTTCTTTCTTTCTCCTCTCCTTTTTCTTTCCTTCTTCTTTCGTTCTTTCTTCTTTCTTCCTTCTTTCTTTCTTCTTTCTTTCCTTCTTTCTTTTTTCTTTCTTTCTTCTTTCTTTCTTCTTTCTTACTTCTTTTTTTCTTACTTCTTTCTTACTTCTTTCTTTCTTCTTTCTTTCGTCTTTCTTTCTTCCTTCTTTCATTCTTCTTTCTATCTTTCTTATTTCATTCTTTCTTCTTTCTTTCTTCTTTATTTCTTTCTTCTTTCTTTCTTTCTACTTTCTTTCTTTCTTCCGTTCTTCTTTATTTCTTCTATCTTTCTTCTTTCTTTCTTCCTTCTTTCTTCCTTCTTTCTTCCTTTTTTTCTACCTCCTTTCTTTCTTCTTTCTTTCTTCTTTCTTTCTTTCTTCTTTGTTTCTTATTTCTTTCTTCTTTCTTTCTTTCTTGCTTTATTTTTTCTTTCTTTCTTTCTTCTTTCTTCTTTCTTTCTTCTTTCTTTCTTCTTTGTTTCTTCTTTCTTTCTTTCTTCTTTCTTTCTTTCTTCTTTCTTCTTTCTTTCTTCTTTCTTTCTTCTTTCCTTCTTATTTCTTTCTTCTTTCTTACTTCTTTCTTACTTCTTTTTTACTTCTTTCCTACTTCTTTCTTAATTCTTTCTTTCTTCTTTCTTTCTTTCTTTCTTCTTTCGTTCTTCTTTCTTTCTTCTTTCTTTCTTCTTCCTCTCTTTCTTCTTTCTTTCTTTCTTCTTTCTTTCTTTCTTACTTCTTTCTTTCTTTCTTCTTTCTTTCTTCTTTCTTTCTTTCTTCTTTCTTCTTTCTTTCTTCTTTCCTTCTTATTTATTCTTCTTTCTTTCTTTCTTCTTTGTTTCTTCTTTCTTTCTTTCTTCTTTCTTTCTTCTTTCTTTCTTTCTTCTTTCGTTCTTCTTTATTTCTTCTTTCTTTCTTCTTTCTTTCTTCTTTCTTTCTTCTTTCTTTCTTTCTTCTTTCTTCTTTCTTTCTTCTTCCTTTCTTTTTTCTTTCTTTTTTCTCTCTTTCTTCTTTTTTTTTCTTTCTTTCTTCTTCCTTTCTTGATTATTTCTTACATATTTCTTACTTCTTTCTTTCTTCTTTCTTTCTTCTTTCTTTCCTCTTTCTTTCTTTCTTTTTTCTTCCTTTCTTCTTTCCTTCTTCTTTCTTTCTTCATTATTTCTTTCTTTCTTCTTTCTTTCTTCTTTCTTTCTTACTTCTATCTTACTTCTTTCTTTCTTTCTTCTTTCTTGCTTCTTTCTTTCTTCTTTCTTTCTTCTTTCTTCTTTCTTTGTACTTTCTTTCTTATTTCTTTCTTTCTTCTATCTTTCTACTTTCTTTCTTCTTTCTTTCTTCTTTCTTTCTTTCTTCTTTCTTTCTTCTTTCTTTCTTTCTGACTTCTTTCTTTCTTTCTTTCTTCTTTCTTTCTTCTTTTTTTCTTCTTTCTTTCTTTCTTCTTTCTTTCTTTCTTTCTTCTTTCTTCTTTGTTTCTTCTTTCTTTCTTCTTTCCTTCTTTCTTCTTTCTTACTTCTTTCTTACTTCTTTTTTACTTCTTTCCTACTTCTTTCTTCATTCTTTCTTTCTTCTTTCTTTCTTTCTTTCTTCTTTCGTTCTTCTTTCTTTCTTCTTTCTTTCTTCTTTCTCTCTTTCTTCTTTCTTTCTTTCTTCTTTCTTTCTTCTTTCTTTCTTTCTTCTTTCTTTCTTCTTTCTTTCTTTCTTCTTTCTTTGTTCTTTCTTTCTTTCTTCTTTCTTTCTTCCTACTTTATTTCTTCTTTCTTTCTTGTTTCATCTTTCTTTCTTCGTTCTTTCTTTCTTCTTTCTTTCTTCTTTCTTTCTTTTTTCTTCTTTCTTTCCCCTTTCTTTCTTTCTTTCTTCTTTCTTTCTTCTTTCTTTCTTCTTTCTTTCTTCATTCTTTCTTTCTTCTTTCTTTCTTCATTCTTTCTTTCTTCTTTCTTTCTTCTTTCTTTCCTTCTTCTTTCTTTCTGTCTTCTTTCTTTCTTTTTTCTTTCTTTCTTCTTTCTTTGTTCTTTCTTTCTTCTTTCGTCTTTCTTCTTTCTTTCTTCTTTCTTTCTTCTTTCTTTCTTTTTTCTTTCTTTCTTTCTTCTTTCTTTCTTCTTTCTTCTTCTTTCTTTCTTCCTTCTTTCTTTCTTGTTTCTTTCTTCTTTCTTTCTTCTATCTTTCTTCTTTCTTTCTTCTTTCTTTCTTCTTTCATTCTTCTTTCTTTTTTCTTTCTTTCTTCTTTCTTTCTTCTTTCTTTCTTCTTTCTTTCTTCCTTCATTCTTCTTTCTTTCTTCTTTCTTTCTTCTTTCTTTCTTTCTTCCTTCTTTCTTTCTTCTTTCTTTCTTTCTTTCTTCTTTCTTTCTTTCTTCTTTCTTTCTTCTTTCTTTCTTTCTTCCTTCTTTCTTTTTTCTTCTTTCTTTCTTCTTTCTTTCTTTTTTCCTTCTTTCTTATTTCTTCTTTCTTTCTTCTTTCTTTCTTCTTTCTTTCTTCCTTCTTTCTTCCTTTTTTCTACCTTCTTTCTTTCTTCTTTCTTTCTTCTTTCTTTCTTTCTTCTTTGTTTCTTCTTTCTTCTTTCTTTCTTTCTTGATTCTTTCTTTCCTTTCTTTCTTTCTTCTTTCATTCTTTCTTTCTTCCTTCATTCCTTCTTTCTTTCTTATTTCTTTCTACTTTCTTTCTTCTTTCTTTCTTTCTTCTTTCTTTCTTTCTTTCTTTCTTCTTTCTTTCTTCTTTCTTCTTTCTTTCTTCTTTCCTTCTTTCTTCTTTCTTTCTTCTTTCTTTCTTTCTTCTTTCTTTCTTTCTTCTTTCTTCTTTCTTTCTTCTTTCCTTTTTCTTTATTTCTTCTTCCTTACTTCTTTCTTCTTTTTTCCTTCTTTCTTACTTCTTTCTTAATTCTTTCTTTCTTCTTTATTTCTTCTTTCTTTCTTTCTTCCTTCTTTCTTTTCTTTCTTTCTTCTTTCTTTCTTCCTTCCTTCCTTCTTTCTTTATTCTTTCTTTCTTCTTTCTTTCTTCTTCTTTCTTTCTTCTTTCTTTCTTCTATTTTTCTTCTTTCTTTCTTCTTTCTTTCTTCTTTCTTTATTCTTTCTTTCTTTCTTCTTCCTTACTTCTTTCTTTCTTTCTTCTTTCTTTCTTTCTTCTTTCTCTCTTACTTCTTTCCTCTTTCTTTCTTCTTTCTTTCTTCTTTCTTTCTTCTTTCTTTCTTCTTTCTTTCTTCTTTCTTTCTTTCTTCTTTATTTCTTTCTTTCTTCTTTATTTCTTTCTTTCTTCTTTCTTTCTTTCTTCTTTCTTTCTTCTTACTTTCTTTTTTCCTTCTTCCTTTTTTCTTCTTTCTTTCTTCTTTCTTTCTTTTTTCCGTCTTTCTTATTTCTTCTTTCTTTCTTCTTTCTTTCTTTCTACATTCTTTCTTCTTTCTTTCTTTCTTCTTTCGTTCTTCTTTATTTCTTCTTTCTTTCTTCTTTCTTTCTTCTTTCTTTCTTCCTTCTTTCTTCCTTTTTTCTTCCTTCTTTATTTCTTCTTTCTTTCTTACTTCTTTCTTTCTTCTTTCTTTCTTCTTTCTTTCTTATTTCTTTCTTTCTTCTTTCTTTCTTTCTTCTTTCTTTCTTCTTCTTTCTTTCTTCTTTCTTTCTTTCTTCTTTCTTTCTTTTTTCTTCTTTCTTTCTTCTTTATTTCTTTCTTCTTTCTTTCTTCTTTCTTTCTTCTTTCTTTCTTTCTTTTTTCTTCCTTCATTCTTCTTTCTTTCTTTCTTTCTTCTTTCTTTCTTCTTTCTTTCTTCTTTCTTTCTTCTTTCTTTCTTCTTTCCTACTTTCTTCTTTCCTACTTTCTCCTTTCTTTCTTCTTTCTTCTTTCTTTCTTTCTTCTTTCTTCCTTTCTTCTTTCTTTCTTCCTTCTTTATTTCTTACTTCTTTCTTTCTTCTTTCTTCTTTATTTCTTTCTTTCTTTCTTTCTTTCTATCTTTCGTTCTTTCTTTCTTTCTTTCTTTCTTTTTTCTTTCTTTCTCCTCTCCTTTTTCTTTCCTTCTTCTTTCGTTCTTTCTTCTTTCTTCCTTCTTTCTTTCTTCTTTCTTTCCTTCTTTCTTTTTTCTTTCTTTCTTCTTTCTTTCTTCTTTCTTACTTCTTTTTTTCTTACTTCTTTCTTACTTCTTACTTTCTTCTTTCTTTCGTCTTTCTTTCTTCCTTCTTTCATTCTTCTTTCTATCTTTCTTATTTCATTCTTTCTTCTTTCTTTCTTCTTTATTTCTTTCTTCTTTCTTTCTTTCTACTTTCTTTCTTTCTTCTTTCGTTCTTCTTTATTTCTTCTATCTTTCTTCTTTCTTTCTTCCTTCATTCTTCCTTCTTTCTTCCTTTTTTTCTACCTTCTTTCTTTCTTCTTTCTTTCTTCTTTCTTTCTTTCTTCTTTGTTTCTTATTTCTTTCTTCTTTCTTTCTTTCTGCTTTCTTTATTCTTTCTTTCTTTCTTACTTCTTTCTTTCTTTCTTTCTTCTTGCTTTATTTTTTCTTTCTTTCTTCTTTCTTCTTTCTTTCTTTATTTTTTCTTTCTTTCTTCTTTCTTCTTTCTTTCTTCTTTCTTTCTTCTTTGTTTCTTCTTTCTTTCTTTCTTCTTTCTTTCTTTCTTCTTTCTTCTTTCTTTCTTCTTTCTTTCTTCTTTCCTTCTTATTTCTTTCTTCTTTCTTACTTCTTTCTTACTTCTTTTTTACTTCTTTCCTACTTCTTTCTTAATTCTTTCTTTCTTCTTTCTTTCTTTCTTTCTTCTTTCGTTCTTCTTTCTTTCTTCTTTCTTTCTTCTTTCTCTCTTTCTTCTTTCTTTCTTTCTTCTTTCTTTCTTTCTTACTTCTTTCTTTCTTTCTTCTTTCTTTCTTCTTTCTTTATTTCTTCTTTCTTCTTTCTTTCTTCTTTCCTTCTTATTTATTCTTCTTTCTTTCTTTCTTCTTTGTTTCTTCTTTCTTTCTTTCTTCTTTCTTTCTTCTTTCTTTCTTTCTTCTTTCGTTCTTCTTTATTTCTTCTTTCTTTCTTCTTTCTTTCTTCTTTCTTTCTTTCTTCTTTCTTCTTTCTTTCTTCTTCCTTTCTTTTTTCTTTCTTTTTTCTCTCTTTCTTCTTTTTTTTTCTTTCTTTCTTCTTCCTTTCTTGATTATTTCTTACATATTTCTTACTTCTTTCTTTCTTCTTTCTTTCTTCTTTCTTTCCTCTTTCTTTCTTTCTTTTTTCTTCCTTTCTTCTTTCCTTCTTCTTTCTTTCTTCATTATTTCTTTCTTTCTTCTTTCTTGCTTCTTTCTTTCTTCTTTCTTTCTTCTTTCTTCTTTCTTTCTACTTTCTTTCTTATTTCTTTCTTTCTTCTATCTTTCTACTTTCTTTCTTCTTTCTTTCTTCTTTCTTTCTTTCTTCTTTCTTTCTTCTTTCTTTCTTTCTTCTTTCTTTCTTCTTTCTTTCTTTCTTCTTTCTTTGTTCTTTCTTTCTTTCTTCTTTCTTTCTTCCTACTTTATTTCTTCTTTCTTTCTTGTTTCATCTTTCTTTCTTCGTTCTTTCTTTCTTCTTTCTTTCTTCTTTCTTTCTTTTTTCTTCTTTCTTTCCCCTTTCTTTCTTTCTTTCTTCTTTCTTTCTTCTTTCTTTCTTCTTTCTTTCTTCATTCTTTCTTTCTTCTTTCTTTCTTCATTCTTTCTTTCTTCTTTCTTTCTTCTTTCTTTCCTTCTTCTTTCTTTCTTTCTTCTTTCTTTCTTCTTTCTTTCTTTCTTTCTTCCTTCCTCCCTTCTTTCTTTCTTGTTTCTTTCTTCTTTCTTTCTTCTTTCTTTCTGTCTTCTTTCTTTCTTTTTTCTTTCTTTCTTCTTTCTTTGTTCTTTCTTTCTTCTTTCGTCTTTCTTCTTTCTTTCTTCTTTCTTTCTTCTTTCTTTCTTTTTTCTTTCTTTCTTTCTTCTTTCTTTCTTCTTTCTTCTTCTTTCTTTCTTCCTTCTTTCTTTCTTGTTTCTTTCTTCTTTCTTTCTTCTATCTTTCTTCTTTCTTTCTTCTTTCTTTCTTCTTTCATTCTTCTTTCTTTTTTCTTTCTTTCTTCTTTCTTTCTTCTTTCTTTCTTCTTTCTTTCTTCCTTCATTCTTCTTTCTTTCTTCTTTCTTTCTTCTTTCTTTCTTTCTTCCTTCTTTCTTTCTTCTTTCTTTCTTTCTTTCTTCTTTCTTTCTTTCTTCTTTCTTTCTTTCTTCTTTCTTTCTTCTTTCTTTCTTTCTTCTTTCTTTGTTCTTTCTTTCTTTCTTCTTTCTTTGTTCTTTCTTTCTTTCTTCTTTCTTTCTTCCTACTTTATTTCTTCTTTCTTTCTTGTTTCATCTTTCTTTCTTCGTTCTTTCTTTCTTCTTTCTTTCTTCTTTCTTTCTTTTTTCTTCTTTCTTTCCCCTTTCTTTCTTTCTTTCTTCTTTCTTTCTTCTTTCTTTCTTCTTTCTTTCTTCATTCTTTCTTTCTTCTTTCTTTCTTCATTCTTTCTTTCTTCTTTCTTTCTTCTTTCTTTCCTTCTTCTTTCTTTCTTTCTTCTTTCTTTCTTCTTTCTTTCTTTCTTTCTTCCTTCCTCCCTTCTTTCTTTCTTGTTTCTTTCTTCTTTCTTTCTTCTTTCTTTCTGTCTTCTTTCTTTCTTTTTTCTTTCTTTCTTCTTTCTTTGTTCTTTCTTTCTTCTTTCGTCTTTCTTCTTTCTTTCTTCTTTCTTTCTTCTTTCTTTCTTTTTTCTTTCTTTCTTTCTTCTTTCTTTCTTCTTTCTTCTTCTTTCTTTCTTCCTTCTTTCTTTCTTGTTTCTTTCTTCTTTCTTTCTTCTATCTTTCTTCTTTCTTTCTTCTTTCTTTCTTCTTTCATTCTTCTTTCTTTTTTCTTTCTTTCTTCTTTCTTTCTTCTTTCTTTCTTCTTTCTTTCTTCCTTCATTCTTCTTTCTTTCTTCTTTCTTTCTTCTTTCTTTCTTTCTTCCTTCTTTCTTTCTTCTTTCTTTCTTTCTTTCTTCTTTCTTTCTTTCTTCTTTCTTTCTTCTTTCTTTCTTCTTTCTTACTTCTTTCTTACTTCTTTCTTATTTCTTTTTTACTTCTTTTTTTCTTTTTTCTTTCTCCTTCCTTTCTTCTTTCTTTCTTCTTTCTTTCTTTCTTTCTTTCTTCTTCCTTTCTTCTTTCTTTCTTCTTTCTTTCTTCTCTCTTACTTCTTTCTTTCTGTCTGCTTTCTTTCTTCTTTCTTTCTTCTTTCTTTCTTCTTTCTTTCTTACTTCTTTCTTTCTTCTTTCTTTCTTCTTTCTTTCATGTTTCTTTCTTTCTTCTTTCTTTCTTCTTTCATTCTTTCTTCTTTCTTTCTTTCTTCTTTCTTCTTTCTTTCTTCTTTCTTTCTTCTTTCCTTCTTATTTCTTTCTTACTTCTTTCTTACCTCTTTTTTACTTCTTTCCTACTTCTTTCTTACTTCTTTCTTTCTTCTTTATTTCTTCTTTCTTTCTTTCTTCCTTCTTTCTTTACTTTCTTTCTTTCTTCTTTCTTTCTTTCTTTCTTTCTTCCTTCATTCCTTCTTTCTTTATTATTTCTTTCTACTTTCTTTCTTCTTTCTTTCTTAATTCTTTCTTTATTCTTTCTTTCTTTCTTCTTTCTTTCTTCTTTCTTCTTCTTTCTTTCTTCTTTCTTTCTTCTTTCTTTCTTTCTTCTTTCTTTCTTCCTTCTTTATTTCTTCTTTCTTTCTTATTTCTTCTTTCTTTCTTCGTTCTTTCTTTCTTCTTTCTTTCTTCTTTATTCTTTCTTTCTTTCTTTTTTCTTTCTTTCTTCTTTCTATCTTCTTTCTTTCTTCTATATTTCTTCTTTCTTTCTTCTTTCTTTCTTCGTTCTTTCTTCTTTCATTCTTCTTTCTTTCTTCTTTCTTTCTTCTTTATTCTTTCTTTCTTTCTTTCTTCTTTCTTTCTTTCTTTCTTTCTTCCTTATTTCTTTTTTCTTCTTTCTTTCTACTTTCTTTCATCTTTCTTTCTTTCTTCGTTCTTCTTTATTTCTTCTTTCTTACTTCTTTCTTCTTTCTTTCTTCTTTCTTTCTTCTTTATTCTTTCTTTCTTTCTTTCTTCTTTCTTTCTTTCTTTCTTTCTTCCTTCTTTCTTTTTTCTTCTTTCTTTCTACTTTCTTTCTTCTTTCTTTCTTTCTTCTTTCGTTCTTCTTTATTTCTTCTTTCTTACTTTTTTCTTCTTCCTTTCTTCTTTCTTTCTTCTTTCTTTCTTCTTTCTTTCTTCTTACTTTCTTTCTTCTTTCTTTCTTCTTTCTTTTTTCTTTCTTTTTTCTTTCTTTCTTCTTTCTTTCTTCTTTCTTTCTTCTTTCTTCTTTCTTTCTTCTTTCTTCTTTCTTTCTTCTTTCTTTCTTCTTTCTTTCTTTCTTCTTTCTTTCTTTCTTCTTTCTTCTTTCTTTCTTCTTTCTTTCTTCTTTCCTTCTTATTTCTTTCTTACTTCTTTCTTACTTCTTTTTTACTTCTTTCCTACTTCTTTCTTACTTCTTTCTTTCTTCTTTATTTCTTCTTTCTTTCTTTCTTCCTTCTTTCTTTACTTTCTTTCTTTCTTCTTTCTTTCTTTCTTTCTTTCTTCCTTCATTCCTTCTTTCTTTATTATTTCTTTCTACTTTCTTTCTTCTTTCTTTCTTACTTCTTTCTTTATTCTTTCTTTCTTTCTTCTTTCTTTCTTCTTTCTTTCTTCTTTCTTTCCTCATTCTTTCTTCGTTCTTTCTTCTTTCTTTCTTCATTCTTTCTTCGTTCTTTCTTCTTTCTTTCTTCATTCTTTCTTTCTTCATTCTTTCTTTCTTCTTTCTTTCTTCATTCTTTCTTTCTTCTTTCTTTCTTCTTTCTTTCTTTCTTCTTTCTTTCTTTTTTTCTTTCTTTCTACTGTCTGTCTTCTTTTTTTCTTTCTTCTTTCTTTCTTCTTTATTTCTTTCTTCTTTCTTTATTTCTTATTTCTTTCTTTCTTCTTTCTTCTTTCTTTCTTCTTTCTTTCTTCTTTCTTTCTTTTTTCGTTCTTCTTTCTTTCTTTCTTCTTTCTTTCTTTCTTTCTTCTTTCTTTCTTCTTTCTTTCTTAATTCTTTCTTACTTCTTTCTTTCTTCTTTCCCTCTTTCTTCTTTCTTTCTTCTTTCTTTCTTTCTTCATTCTTTCTTTTTTCTTCTTTCTTTCTTCTTTCTTTCTTTCTTCTCCCTTTCTTCTTTCTTTCTTCTTTCTTACTTTCTTTCTTCTTTCTTTCTTCTTTCTTTCTTTCTTCTTTCTTCTTTCCTTCTTCTTTCTTTCTTCTTTCTTTATTCTTTCTTTCTTTCTTCATTCTTTCTTTCTTCTTTCTTTCTTCATTCTTTCTTTCTTCTTTCTTTCTTTCTTCTTTATTTCTTTCCTCTTTCTTCTTTTCTTCTTTTCTTTCTTCTTTTTTTCTTTTTTTCTTCTTTCTTTCTTTCTTCTTTGTTTCTTCTTCCTTTCTTTCTTCTTTCTTCTTTCTTTCTTCTTTATTTCTTCTTTCTTTCTTTCTTTCTTTCTTTCTTTCTTCTTTCTTTCTTTCTTTCTTCCTTCCTTCCTTCTTTCGTTCTTGTTTCTTTCTTCTTTCTTTCTTCTTTCTTTCTTACTTCTTTCTTACTTCTTTCTTTATTCTTTCTTTCTTCTTTCTTTCTTTCTTCTTTCTTTCTTCTTTCTTTCTTTCTTTCTTCCTTCCTTCTTTCTTTCTTGTTTCTTTCTTCTTTATTTCTTCTTTCTTTCTTCTTCCTTTCTTACTTCTTTCTCACTTCTTTCTTTATTCTTTCTTTCTTTCTTCTTTCTTTCTTATTTCTCTCTTCTTTCTTTCTTCTGTCTTTCTTTCTTCTTTCTTTTTTACTTCTTTCTTACTTCTTTCTTACTTCTTTCTTCCTTCTTTCTTTCTTCATTCTTTCTTTCTTCCTTCTTACTTTTCTTTCTTTTTTTCTTCTTCCTTTCTTTCTTTCTTTCTTCCTTCCTTCCTTCATTCTTTCTTGTTTCTTTCTTCTTTTTTTCTGTCTTCTTTCTTTCTTTTTTCTTTCTTTGTTCTTTCTTTCTTCTTTCGTCTTTCTTTCTTCTTTCTTTCTTCTTTCTTTCTTCTTTCTTTCTTCTTTCTTTCTTTTTTCTTTCTTTCTTCTTTCTTTCTTCTTTCTTCTTCTTTCTTTCTTCTTTCTTTCTTCTTTCTTTCTTTCTTCTTTCTTTCTTCCTTCTTTATTTCTTCTTTCTTTCTTCTTTCTTCTTTCTTTCTTCGTACTTTCTTTCTTCTTTCTTTCTTCTTTATTCTATCTTTCTTTCTTTTTCCTTTCTTTCTTCTCTCTATCTTCTTTCTTTCTTCTATATTTCTTCTTTCTTTCTTCTTACTTTCTTCTTTCATTCTTCTTTCTTTCTTCTTTCTTTCTTCTTTATTCTTTCTTTCTTTCTTCTTTCTTTCTTTCTTTCTTCCTTCTTTCTTTTTTCTTCTTTCTTTCTTCTTTCTTTCTTTTTTCCTTCTTTCTTATTTCTTCTTTCTTTCTTCTATCTTTCTTTCTACTTTCTTTCTTCTTTCTTTCTTTCTTCTTTCGTTCTTCTTTATTTCTTCTTTTTTTCTTCTTTCTTTCTTCTTTCTTTCTTCCTTCTTTCTTCCTTTTTTCTTCCTTCTTTCTTCCTTTTTTCTTCCTTCTTTCTTTCTTCTTTCTTTCTTCTTTCTTTCTTACTTCTTTCTTTCTTCTTTCTTTCTTCTTTCTTTCTTTCTTCTTTCTTTCTTTCTTCTTTCTTTCTTCTTCTTTCTTTCTTTCTTTCTTCTTTCTTTCTGCCTTCATTCTTCCTTCTTTCTTACTTCTTTCTTAATTCTTTCTTTCTTCTTTCTATCTTCTTTCTTTCTTGTATATTTCTTCTTTCTTTCTTCTTTCTTTCTTCTTTCATTCTTCTTTCTTTCTTCTTTCTTTCTTCTTTATTCTTTCTTTTTTCTTCTTTCTTTCTTTCTTTCTTTCTTCCTTCTTTCTTTTTTCTTCTTTCTTTCTTCTTTCTTTCTTTTTTCCTTCTTTCTTATTTCTTCTTTCTTTCTTCTATCTTTCTTTCTACTTTCTTTCTTCTTTCTTTCTTTCTTCTTTCGTTCTTCTTTATTTCTTCTTTTTTTCTTCTTTCTTTCTTCTCTTTCTTCCTTCTTTCTTCCTTTTTTCTTCCTTCTTTCTTTCTTCTTTCTTTCTTACTTCTTTCTTTCTTCTTTCTTACTTCTTTCTTTCTTCTTTCTTTCTTCTTTCTTTCTTTCTTCTTTCTTTCTTCTTTCTTTCTTCTTCTTTCTTTCTTTCTTTCTTCTTTCTTTCTTCTTTCTTTCTTCCTTCATTCTTCCTTCTTTCTTACTTCTTTCTTAATTCTTTCTTTCTTCTTTCTTTCTTTCTTTCTTTCTTATTTCTTTCTTTCTTCTTTCTTTCTTCTTTCTTTCTTTCTTTTTCTTTCTTTTTTCTTCCTTCTTTCTTCTTTCCTTCTTTCTTTCTTCTTTCTTTCTTTCTTCTTTCTTTCTTTCTTCTTTCTTCTTTCTTTCTTTTTTCTTTGTACTTTCTTTCTTTCTTCTTTCTTTCTTTCTTCCTTCTTTCTTTTTTCTTTCTTTCTTTCTTCTTTCTTCTTTCTTTATTTTTCTTTGTACTTTCTTTCTTTCTTCTTTCCTTCTTTCTTCCTTCTTTCTTTTTTCTTTCTTCTTTCATTCTTCTCTCTTTCTTTCTTCTTTCTTTCTTCTTTCTTTCTTCTTTCTTTTTTCCTTCTTCCTTATTTCTTCTTTCTTTCCTCTTTCTTTCTTCTTTCTTTCTTCATTCTTTCTTCCTTTTTTCTACCTTCTTTCTTTCTTTCTTTCTTCTTTCTTTCTTTCTTTCTTCTTTCTTCTTTCTTTCTTTCTTCTTTCTTTCTTTCTTTTTTATTCTTTCTTTCTTCTTTCTTTCTTTCTTTCTTCTTTCTTCTTTCTTTCTTCTTTCTTTCTTTCTTCTTTCTTTCTTCTTTCTTTCTTTCTTCTTTCTTTCTTTCTTCTTTCTTCTTTCTTTCTTCTTTCCTTTTTCTTTATTTCTTCTTTCTTACTTCTTTCTTCTTTTTTACTTCTTTCTTACTTGTTTCTTAATTCTTTCTTTCTTCTTTATTTCTTCTTTCTTTCTTTCTTCCTTCTTTCTTTTCTTTCTTTCTTTCTTCTTTCTTTCTTTCTTTCTTTCTTTCTTTCTCCTTCCTTCCTTCTTTCTTTCTTCTTTCTTTCTTCTTTCTTTCTTTCTTTCTTCTTTCTTTCTTTCTTCTTTCTTTCTTCTTACTTTCTTTCTTCCTTCTTTCTTTTTTCTTCTTTCTTTCTTCTTTCTTCCTTTCTTCGTCCTTTCTTCTTTATTTCTTACTTCTTTCTTTCTTCTTTCTTTCATCTCTCCTCTTTCCTTCTTCTTACTAATTTCTTCCTTTCTTCTTTCTTTCTTCTTTCTTTCTTATTTCTTTCTTCTTTCTTTCTTCTTTCTTTCTTCTTTCTTTCTTTCTTCTTTCTTTCTTCTTTCTTCTTTCTTTCTTCTTCCTTTATTCTTTCTTTTTTCTTTTTTTTCTTTCTTCTTTCTTCTTTCTATCTTCTTTCTTTCTTTCTCTCTTTCTTCTTTCTGTCTTCTTTCTTTCTTTTTTCTTTCTTCTTTCCTTCTTTTTTCTTTATTTATTACATCTTTCTTTCCTACTTCTTTCTTTCTTCTTTCTTTCTTCTTTCTTATTTTTTTATTACTTCTTTCTTTCTTACTTCTTTCTTGTTTCTTTCTTCTTTCTTCTTTCTTTCTTCTTTCTTTCTTCTTTGTTTCTTCATTCTTTCTTCTATCTTTCTTTCTTCTTTCATTCTTTCTTCTTTCTCTCTTCTATATTTCTTTCTTTCTTCTTTCTTACTTCTTTCTTAGTTCTTTCTTTCTTCTTTCTTTCTTCTTTCTTTCTTTCTTCTTCCTTTCTTTCTTATTTCTTTCTTTCTTCTTTCTTTCTTCTTCCATTCTTTCTTCTTTCTTTCTTTTTTCTTCTTTCTTTCTTCTTTGTTTCTTTCTTTCTTCTTTCTTTCTTCTTTCTTTCTTTCTTTCTTCTTTCTTTCTTCGTTTTTTCTTTCTTCTTTCTTCCTTTCTTCTTCATTTCTTCATCATTTCTTCTTTATTTCTTACTTCTTTCTTACTTCTTTCTTTCTTTCTTCTTTCTTTCTTCTTTCTTTCTTTCTGACTTCTTTCTTTCTTTCTTTCTTCTTTCTTTCTTTCTTCTTTTTTTCTTCTTTCTTTCTTCTTTCCTTCTTATTTCTTTCTTACTTGTTTCTTACTTCTTTTTTACTTCTTTCCTACTTCTTTCTTAATTCTTTCTTTCTTCTTTATTTCTTCTTTCTTTCTTTCTTCCTTCTTTCTTTTCTTTCTTTCTTTCTTCTTTCTTTCTTTCTTTCTTTCTTTCTTCCTTCCTTCCTTCTTTCTTTCTTCTTTCTTTCTTCTTTCTTTCTTTCTGACTTCTTTCTTTCTTTCTTTCTTTCTTTCTTCTTTCTTCTTTCTTTCTTCTTTCTTTCTTCTTTCCTTCTTATTTCTTTCTTACTTCTTTCTTACTTCTTTTTTACTTCTTTCCTACTTCTTTCTTAATTCTTTCTTTCTTCTTTATTTCTTCTTTCTTTCTTTCTTCCTTCTTTCTTTTCTTTCTTCTTTCTTTCTTTCTTTCTTTCTTTCTTCCTTCCTTCCTTCTTTCTTTCTTCTTTCTTTCTTCTTTCTTTCTTCTTTCTTTCTTCTTCCTTTCTTTCTTCTTTCTTTCTTCTTTATTCTTTCTTTCTTTCTTCTTTCTTTCTTTCTTTCTTTTTTTTTCTTCTTTCTTTCTTCTTTCTTTCTTCTTTCTTTCTTCTTCCTTTCTTTCTTCTTTCTTTCTTCTTTATTTTTTTTTCTTTCTTCTTTCTTTCTTTCTTTTTTCTTTCTTCTTTCTTTCTTCTTTCTTTCTTCTTTCTTACTTCTTTCTTTCTTTCTTTCTTCTTTCTTCTTTCTTTCTTTCTTCTTTCTTTCTTCTTAGTTTCTTTCTTCTTTCTTTCTTTCTTCTTTCTTTTTCTTCTTCCTTTCTTCTTTCTTTCTTCTTCCTTTCTTCTTTCTTTCCTATTTCTTTCTTCTTTCTTTCTTCTTTCTTTCTTCTTTCTTTCTTTCTTCTTTCTTTCTTCTTTCTTCTTTCTTTCTTCTTTCTTTATTCCTTCTTTCTTCTTTCTTTCTTTCTTCTTTCTTCTTTCTTTCTTCTTTCTTTCTTCTTTCTTTCTCCTTTCTTTCTTCTTTATTTCTTCTTTCTTCTTTCTTTCTTCTTTCTTTCTTCTTTCTTTATTCCTTCTTTCTTCTTTCTTTCTTTCCTCTTTCTTTTTTTCTTTCTTTATTCTTTCTTTGTTCTTTCTTTCTTCTTTCTTACTTCTTTCTTTCTTTCCTCTTTATTTCTTCTTTCTTTCTCTTTCTTCTTTTTTCTTTCTTCTTTCTTTCTTTCTTCTTTCTTTTTTCTTTCTTTCTTCTTTCTTTCTTTCATCTTTCTTCTTTCTTTCTTCTTTCTTTCATCTTTCTTCTTTCTTGTTTCTTCCTTTCTTTCTTCTTCCTTTCTTCTTTCTTTCTTCTTTCTTTCTTCTTTCTTACTTCTTTCTTTCTTTCTTTCTTCTTTCTTCTTTCTTTCTTCTTTCTTACGTCCTTCTTTCTTCTTTCTTTCTTTCTTCTTTCTTTATTCTTAGTTTCTTTCTTCTTTCTTTCTTACTTCTTTCTTTCTTTCTTCTTTCTTTCTTTATTTTTCTCTCTTCTTTCCTTCTTCTTTCTTTCTTCTTTCTTTCTTTATTTCTTCCTTCCTTCTTTCTTTCTTGTTTCTTTCTTCTTTATTTCTTCTTTCTTTCTTCTTCCTTTCTTACTTCTTTCTTACTTCTTTCTTTATTCTTTCTTTCTTTCTTCTTTCTTTTTTACTTCTTTCTTACTTCTTTCTTACTTCTTTCTTCCTTCTTTCTTTCTTCATTCTTTCTTTCTTCCTTCTTACTTTTCTTTCTTTTTTTCTTCTTCTGTTTTTTCTTTCTTTCTTTCTTCCTTCCTTCCTTCATTCTTTCTTGTTTCTTTCTTCTTTCTTTCTGTCTTTCTTTCTTTATTCTTTCTTTGTTCTTTCTTTCTTCTTTCTTTCTTCTTTCTTTTTTCTTCTTTCTTTCTTCTTTCTTTCTTCTTTCTTTTTTCTTCTTTCTTTCTTCTTTCTTTCTTCTTTCTTTCTTTCTTATTTCTTTCTTCTTTCTTTCTTCTTTCCTTCTTTCTTACTTCTTTCTTACTTCTTTCTTACTTCTTTCTTTCTTCTTTCTTACTTTCTTTCTTCTTTCTTTCTTTCTTTCTTCTTTCTTTCTTTCTTTTCTTTCCTTCTTTCTTTCTTCTTTCTTTCTTCTTTCTTTTTTCTTACTTTCTTTCTTCTTTCATAATTCTTTCTTTCTTTCTTCTTTATTTCTTCTTTCTTTCTTCTTTCTATCTTCTTTCTTTCTTCTTTCTTTCTTCTTTCTTTATTCTTTCATTCTTTATTCTTTCTTTCCTCTTTCATTCTTTCTTTCTTTCTTCTTTCTTTCTTCTTTCTTTCCTTCTTTCTTCTTTCTATCCTCTTTCTTACTTCTTTATTACTTCTTTCTTTCTTTATTCTTTCTTTCTTTTTTCTTTCTTCTTTCATTCTTCTTTCTTTCTTTCTTCTTTCTTCTTTCTTTCTTTCTACTTTCTTTCTTCTTTCTTCTTTCTTCTTTAATCTTTCTTCTTTCTTCTTTCTTCTTCTTTCTTTCCTTCTTACTTCTTTCTTACTTCTTTCTTTCTTCCTTCTTTATTTCTTCTTTCTTTCTTCTCTCTTTGTTTCTTATTTCTTCTTTCTTTCTTTCTTTCTTTCTTCTTTCTTTCTTCTTTCTTTCTTCTTTCTTACTTCATTCTTACTTCTTTCTTTCTTCTTTCTTTCTTCTTTCTTACTTCTTTCTTTATTTCTTCTTTCTTTCTTTCTTCTTTCTTTCTTTCTTTCTTCTTTCTTTCTTTATTTTTCTCTCTTCTTTCCTTGTTCTTTCTTTCTTCTTTCTTTCTTCTTTCTTACTTCTTTCTTACTCGTTTCTTACTTCTTTCTTACTACTGTTTTTCTTCTTTCTTTCTTCTTTCTTTCTTCCTCCTTTCTTTCTTCTTTTTTTCTTCTTTCTTTCTTCTTTCTTACTTCTTTCTTACTTCTTTCTTTCTTACTTCTTTCTTATTCCTTTCTTCTTTCTTTCTTCTTTCTTTCTTCTTTCTTTCTTCTTTCTTCTTTCTTTCTTTCTTCTTTCTTTCTTCTTTCTTTCTTTCTTTCTTTCTTACTTCTTTCTTTCTTTCTTATTTCTTTCTTTCTTCTTTCTTTCTTTCTTCTTTCTTCTTTCTTTCTTCTTTCCTTCTTCTTTCTTTTTTCTTTCTTTCTTCTTTCTTTCTTCTTTCTTCTTTCTTCTTTCTTTCTTCTTTCTTTCTTTCTTCTTTCTTCTTTCTTTCTTCTTTCTTTCTTCTTTCCTTCTTATTTCTTTCTTACTTCTTTCTTACTTCTTTTTTACTTCTTTCCTACTTCTTTCTTATTTCTTTCTTTCTTCTTTATTTTTTCTTTCTTTCTTTCTTCCTTCTTTCTTTACTTTCTTTCTTTCTTCTTTCTTTCTTTCTTCTTTCTTTCTTCATTCTTTCTTTCTTCATTCTTTCTTTCTTCTTTCTTTCTTCATTCTTTCTTTCTTCTTTCTTTCTTCTTTCTTTCTTTCTTCTTTCTTTCTTTTTTTTCTTTCTTTCTTTCTACTGTCTGTCTTCTTTCTTTCTTTCTTCTTTCTTTCTTCTTTATTTCTTTCTTCTTTCTTTATTTCTTATTTCTTTCTTTCTTCTTTCTTCTTTCTTTCTTCTTTCTTTCTTCTTTCTTTCTTCTTTCGTTCTTCTTTCTTTCTTTCTTCTTTCTTTCTTCTTTCTTTCTTCTTTCTTTCCTTCTTGTCTCTTTCTTTCTTCTTTCTTTATTCTTTCTTTCTTTTTTTCTTTCTTCTTTCTTCTTTTTTTCTTCTTTTTTTCTTCTTTCTTTCTTCTTTGTTTCTTCTTTCTTTCTTTCTTCTTACTTTCTTTCTTCTTTCTTTCTTTCTTCTTTCTTTCTTCTTTCTTTCTTCTTTCTTTCTTCTTTCTTTCTTTCTTCTTTCTTTCTTCTTTCTTTCTTCTTTCTTTCTTTTTTCTTTCTTTCTTCTTTCTTTCTTTCTTCTTTCTTTCTTCTTTCTTTCTTTCTTCTTTCTTTCTTTCTTCTTTCTTTCTTCTTTCTTTCTTCTTTCTTTCTTTCTTCTTTCTTTCTTTCTTCTTTCTTTCTTCTTTCTTTCTTCTTTCTTACTTCTTTCTTTCTTCTTTCTTTCTTCTTTCTTTCTTTCTTTCTTCTTTCTTTCTTTCTTATTTCTTTCTTTCTTCTTTCTTTCTTCTTTCTTTCTTTCTTCATTCTTTCTTTTTTCTCCTTTCTTTCTTCTTTCTTTCTTTCTTCTTCCTTTCTTCTTTCTTTCTTTCTTCTTTCTTTCTTTCTTCCTTCATTCCTTCTTTGTTTCTTGTTTCTTTCTACTTTCTTTCTTCTTTCTTTCTTACTTCTTTCTTACTTCTTTCTTTATAATTACTTTCTTTCTTCTTTCTTTCTTCTTTCCTTCTTTTTTGTTTCTTTCTTTCTTCTTTCTTTATTCTTTCTTTCTTTCTTCTTTCTTTCTTCTTTCTTCTTTTTTTCTTCTTTTTTTCTTCTTTCTTTCTTCTTTCTTTCTTCTTTCTTTCTTCTTTCTTTCTTTCTTCTTTCTTCTTTCTCTCTTCTTTCTTTCTTCTTTCTTTCTTCTTTCTTACTTCTTTCTTACTTCTTTTTTACTTCTTTCTTACTTCTTTCTTACTTCTTTCTTTCTTCTTTATTTCTTCTTTATTTCTTTCTTCCTTCTTTCTTTACTTTCTTTCTTTCTTCTTTCTTTCTTTCTTTCTTTCTTCCTTCATTCCTTCTTTCTTTCTTGTTTCTTTCTACTTTCTTTCTTCTTTCTTTCTTACTTCTTTCTTTCTTTCTTCTTTCTTTCCTCTTTCTTTTTTCTTTCTTTCTTTCTTGCTTCTTTCTTGTTTCTTTCTTTATTTTTTCTTTCTTCTTTCTTTCTTCTTTCTTCTTTTTTTCTTCTTTTTTTCTTCTTTCTTTCTTTCTTCTTTGTTTCTTCTTTCTTTCTTTCTTCTTTCTTTCTTCTTTCTTCTTTCTTTCTTCTTTCTTTCTTCTTTCTTTCTTCTTTCTTACTTCTTTCTTACTTCTTTTTCACTTCTTTCTTACTTCTTAATTTCTTCTTTATTTCTTCTTTCTTTCTTCCTTCTTTATTTCTTTCTTTCTCTCTTCTTTCTTTCTTCTTTCTTTCTTCCTTCATTCTTCCTTCTTTCTTACTTCTTTCTTAATTCTTTCTTTCTTCTTTCTTTCTTCTTTCTTTCTTCTTTCTTTCTTCCTTCATTCTTCCTTCTTTCTTACTTCTTTCTTAATTCTTTCTTTCTTCTTTCTTTCTTCTTTCTTTCTTTCTTATTTCTTTCTTTCTTCTCTCTTTCTTCTTTCTTTCTTTCTTTCTTTTTCTTTCTTCTTTCCTTCTTTCTTTCTTCTTTCTTTCTTTCTTCTTTCTTCTTTCTTTCTTTTTTCTTTCTTCTTTCTTTCTTTCTTCTTTCTTTCTTCTTTCTTTCTTTCTTCTTTCTTTCTTCACTCTTTCTTTTTTCTTTCTTCTTTCTTTCTTCATTCTTTCTACGTTCTTTCTTCTTTCTTTCTTCATTCTTTCTTTCCTCTTTCTTTCTTCATTCTTTCTTTCTTCTTTCCTTCTTCTTTCTTTCTTTCTTCTTTCTTTCTTTCTTCTTTCTTTCTTCTTTCTTTCTTCTTTCTTTCTTCTTTCTTTATTTCTTATTTCTTTCTTTCTTCTTTCTTTCTTCTTTCTTTCTTCTTTCTTTCTTCTTTCTTTCTTCTTTCTTTCTTCTTTCTTTCTTTCTTCTTTCTTTCTTCTTTCTTTCTTCTTTCTTTCTCTCTTCTTTCTTTATTTCTTCCTTCATTCCTTCTTTCTTTCTTGTTTCTTTCTACTTTCTTTCTTCTTTCTTTCTTACTTCTTTCTTTATTCTTTCTTTCTTTTCTTTCTTTCTTCTTTCTTTCTTCTTTCTTTCTTTCTTCTTTCTTTATTTCTTATTTCTTTCTTTCTTCTTTCTTTCTTCTTTCTTACTTCTTTCTTACTCGTTTCTTACTTCTTTCTTTCTTATTTCTTTCTTTCTTCTTTCTTTCTTTCTTCTTTCTTTCTTCTTTCTTTCTTCTTTCTTTCTCTCTTCTTTCTTTCTTTCTTCCTTCATTCCTTCTTTCTTTCTTGTTTCTTTCTACTTTCTTTCTTCTTTCTTTCTTACTTCTTTCTTTATTCTTTCTTTCTTCTTTCTTTCTTCTTTCTTTCTTTTTTGTTTCTTTCTTTCTTCTTTCTTTATTCTTTCTTTCTTCTTTCTTTCTTCTTTCTTCTTTTTTTCTTCTTTTTTTCTTCTTTCTTTTTCTTTGTTTCTTCTTTCTTTCTTTCTTCTTTCTTTCTTTCTTCTTTCTTCTTTCTCTCTTCTTTCTTTCTTCTTTCTTTCTTCTTTCTTACTTCTTTTTTACTTCTTTCTTACTTCTTTCTTACTTCTTTCTTACTTCTTTCTTACTTCTTTCTTTCTTTCTTCCTTCTTTCTTTACTTTCTTCCTTTCTTCTTTCTTTCTTCTTTCTTTCTTACTACTTTCTTTATTCTTTCTTTCTTTCTTCTTTCTTTCCTCTTTGTTTCTTCTTTCTTTCTTTCTTGTTTCTTTCTTTATTCTGTCTTTCTTCTTTCTTTCTTCTTTCTTCTTTTTTTCTTCTTTTTTTCTTCTTTCTTTCTTCTTTCTTTCTTTCTTCTTTGTTTCTTCTTTCTTTCTTTCTTCTTTCTTTCTTCTTTCTTCTTTCTTTCTTCTTTCTTTCTTCTTTCTTCTTTCTTACTTCTTTCTTACTTCTTTTTTACTTCTTTCTTACTTCTTTCTTACTTCTTACTTTCTTCTTTATTTCTTCTTTCTTTCTTCCTTCTTTATTTCTTTCTTTCTTTCTTCTTTCTTTCTTCTTTCTTTCTTCGTTCATTCTTCCTTCTTTCTTACTTCTTTCTTAATTCTTTCTTTCTTCTTTCTTTCTTCTTTTTTTCTTCTTTCTTTCTTCCTTCATTCTTCCTTCTTTCTTACTTCTTTCTTAATTCTTTCTTTCTTCTTTCTTTCTTCTTTCTTTCTTCTTTCTTTCTTCCTTCATTCTTCCTTCCTTCTTACTTCTTTCTTAATTCTTTCTTTCTTCTTTCTTTCTTCTTTCTTTCTTTCTTTCTTATTTCTTACTTTCTTCTTTCTTTCTTCTTTCTTTCTTTCTTTTTCTTTCTTCTTTCCTTCTTTCTTTCTTCTTTCTTTCTTCTTTCTTTCTTTCTTCTTTCTTTCTTCCTTCTTTCTTTCTTTCTTATTTCTTCTTTCGTTCTTTTTTCTTTCTTCTTTCTTTCTTTCTTCTTTCTTTCTTTCTTCTTTCTTTCTTTCTTCTTTCTTTCTTCACTCTTTCTTCTTTCTTTCTTCTTTCTTTCTTCATTCTTTCTATGTTCTTTCTTCTTTCTTTCTTCATTCTTTCTTTCTTCTTTCTTTCTTCATTCTTTCTTTCTTCTTTCTTTCTTTCTTCTTTCTTTCTTTCTACTGTCTGTCTTCATTCTTTCTTTCTTCTTTCTTTCTTCTTTCTTCTTTCTTCTTTATTTATTTCTTATTTCTTTCTTTCTTCTTTCTTTCTTCTTTCTTTCTTCTTTCTTTCTTTCTTCTTTCTCTCTTCTTTCTTTCTTCTTTCTTTCTTTATTCTTTCTTTCTTATTTCTTTCTTTCTTCTTTCTTTCCTCTTTCTTTCTTCTTTCTTTCTTCATTCTTTCTTTTTCTTCTTTCTTTCTTCTTTCTTTTTCTTCTTTCTTTCTTCTTTCTTTCTTCTTCCTTTCTTCTTTCTTTTTTCTTCTTTCTTCTTTCTTTCTTCTTTCTTTCTTCTTTCTTCTTTTTTCTTACTTCTTTCTTACTTCTTTCTTACTTGTTTCTTTCTTACTTCTTTCTTTATTCTTTCTTTCTTTCTTCTTTCTTTCTTCTTTCTTTCTTTTTGTTTCTTTCTTTCTTCTTTCTTTGTTCTTTCTTTCTTTCTTCTTTCTTTCTTCTTTCTTCTTTTTTTCTTCTTTTTTTCTTCTTTCTTTCTTCTTTGTTTCTTATTTCTTTCTTTCTTCTTTCTTTCTTTCTTTCTCCTTTCTTCTTTCTCTCTTCTTCTTTCTTCTTTCTTTCTTCTTTCTTACTTCTTTCTTACTTCTTTTTTACTTCTTTCTTACTTCTTTCTTACTTGTTTCTTTCTTCTTTATTTCTTCTTTCTTTCTTTCTTTCTTCTTTCTTTACTTTCTTTCTTTCTTCTTTCTTTCTTTCTTTCTTTCTTCCTTCATTCCTTCTTTCTTTCTTGTTTCTTTGTACTTTCTTTCTTCTTTCTTTCTTACTTCTTTCTTTGTTTCTTTTTTCTTTCTTATTTCTTTCTTCTTTCTTCTTTCTTTCTTCTTTCTTTCTTCTTTCTTCTTCTTTCTTACTTCTTTCTTACTTCTTTTTACTTCTTTCTTACTTCTTTCTTACTTTTTCTTACTTCTTTCTTTATTCTTTCTTTCTTTCTTCTTTCTTTCTTCTATCTTCTTCTTTCTTTCTTCTTTATTTCTTCTTTTATTCTTCTTTCTTTCTTCTTTCTTTCTTCTTTATTCATTCTTTCTTTCTTTTCTTTCTTTCTTTCTTCCTTCTTTCTTTTTTCTTCTTTCTTTCTTCTTTCTTCTTTCGTTCTTCTTATTTCTTCTTTCTTTCTTCTTTCTTTCTTCCTTCTTTCTTCCTTTTTCTTCCGTCTTTCTTCTTCTTCCTTCTTACTTCTTTCTTTATTCTTTCTTTCTTTCTTCTTTCTTTCTTCTTCTCTCTTCTTTCTTTCTTCTGTCTTTCTTCTTCTTTATTTTTACTTCTTTCTTACTTCTTTCTACTTCTTTCTTTCTTCTTTCTTTCTTCTTCTTTCTTTCTTCCTTCTTTCTTAACTTCTTCTTTCTTCTTTCTTTCTTCTTCTTCTTCCTTCTTCTTCTTCTTCTTCTTTCTTCTTCTTTCTTCTTCTTCTTTCTTCAAATTCTTTCTTTCATCTTCTTCTTTCTTCTCTTCTTTCTTTCTTCTTTCTTCTTTCTTCTTTCTTTCTTTCTTTCTTCTGTCTTTCTTCCTACTTTATTTCTTTCTTCTTTCTTCTTTCTTTCTTCGTTCTTATTTCTTCTTCTTCTTTCTTTATTCTTTCTTCTTTCTTTTTTCTTTCTTTCTTCTTTCTTTCTTCTATCATTCTTCTTTCTTCTTCTTTATTTCTTCTTTATTCTTCTTTCTTCTCTTTCTTCTTCTTTATTCTTTCTTTCTTTCTTTTTCTTTCTTTCTTCCTTCTTTCTTTTTCTTCTTTCTTTCTTCTTTCTTCTTTCGTTCTTCTTTTCTTCTTTCTTTCTTCTTTCTTCTTCTTCTTCTTCCTTTTCTTCTTCTTTCTTTCTTTCTTCTTTCTTTCTTATTTCTTTCTTCTTTCTTTCTTCTTCTTTCTTCCTCTTTCTTTCTTCTTCTTCTTTCTTTCTTCTTTCTTCTTTCTTTCTTCTTTCTTCTTCTTTCTTCTTCTTTCTTCTTTCTTTCTTCTTCTTCTTTCTTTCTTTCTTCTTTCTTCTTTCTTTCTTTCTTTCTTCTTTCTTTCTTTCTTTCTTTCTTTCTTTCTTTCTTTCTTTCTTCTTTCTTTCTTTCTTTCTTTCTTCTTCTTTCTTTCTTCTTTCTTTTTCTTATTTCTTCTTTCTTTCTTCTTTCCTTCTTTCTTCTTTCTTACTTCTTTCTTTCTTTCTTTCTTCTTTCTTCTCCTTCCTTATTTCTTCCTTTTTTCTTCCTTCTTTCTTTCTTCTTTCTTACTTCTTTTTACTTCTTTCTTAATTCTTTCTTCTTCTTATTTCTTCTTTCTTTCTTTCTTCCTTCTTTCTTTCTTTCTTTCTTCTTTCCTTCCTTCTTCCTTTCTTCTTTCTTTCTTCTTTCTTTCTTCTTCCTTTCTTTCTCCTTTCTTTCTTCTTTATTCTTTCTTTCTTTCTTCTTTCTTTCTTCTTTCTTTCTTCTATCTTTCTTCTCTCTTTCTTCTTTTTTTCTTCTTTCATTCTTCTTTCTTTCTTCTTTCTTTATTCTTTCTTTCTTCTTCCTTACTTCTTTCTTTCTTTCTTCTTTCTTTCTTTCTTCTTTCTCTCTTACTTCTTTCCTCTTTCTTTTTCTTTCTTTCTTCTTTCTTTCTTCTTTCTTTATCCTTTCTTTCTTCTTTCTTTCTTTCTTCTTTCTTTCTTTCTTCTTTCTTTCTTCTATATTACTTTCTTTCTTTTTCTTACTTCTTTCTTAGTTCTTTCTTTATTCTTTCTTTCTTCTTTCTTTCTTTCTTCCTCCTTTCTCTCTTATTTCTTTCTTTCTTCTTTCTTTCTTCTTCCTTTCTTTCTTCTTTCTTTCTTTTTTCTTCTTTCTTTCTTCTTTCTTTCTTTCTTTCTTCTTTATTTCTTTGTTCATTCTTTCTTCATTCTTTCTTCATTCTTTCTTTCTTTATTTCTTTCTTTCTTCTTTCTTTCTTTCTTCTTTCTTTCTTCGTTCTTTCTTCTTTCTTTCTTTCTTCTTTCTAACTTCTTTCTTTCTTCTTTCTTTCTTCTTTCTTTCTTTCTTCTTTCTTCTTTCTTTCTACTTGCTTTCTTCTTTCTTTCTTCTTTCTTTCTTTCTTCTTTCTTTCTTCATTCCTTCTTTCTTCTTTCTTTCTATTTTCTTCTTTCTTTCTACTTTCTTCTTTCTTTCTTCTTTCTTTCTTTCTTTCTTCTTTCTTTCTTCTTTCTTTCTTCCTTCATTCTTCCTTCATTCTTACTTCTTTCTTAATTCTTTCTTTCTTCTTTCTTTCTTCTTTCTTCTTTCTTTCTTCCTTCATTCTTCCTTCTTTCTTACTTCTTTCTTAATTATTTCTTTCTTCTTTCTTTCTTCTTTCTTTCTTTCTTATTTCTTTCTTTCTTCTTTCTTTCTTCTTTCTTTCTTTCTTTTTCTTTCTTTTTTCTTCTTTCTTTCTTCTTTCTTTCTTTCTTTCTTATTTCTTTCTTTCTTCTTTTTTCTTTCTTTCTTTCTTCTTTATTCTTTCTTTCTTTTTTCTTTCTTCTTTCTTAAAGAAGAAGTAAGAAAGAAGTAAAAAGAAGTAAGAAAGAAAGAAGTAAGAAAGAAGTAATAAAGAAGTAAGAAAGAAGTAAGAAAGAATGAAGAAAGAAATAAGAAACAAAGAAGAAAGAAAGAAGTAAGAAAGAAGTAAGAAAGAAAGAAGAAAGAAAGAAGAAAGAAAGAAGGGCGAAAGAAAGAAGAAATAAAGAAGAAAGAAAGAAAGACGAAAGAAAGAAAGAAGAGTGAAAGAGAGAAGAAAGAAAGAAAGAAAGAAGAAAGAACGAAAGTAGAAAGAAAGAAGTAAGAAAGAAGTAAGAAAGAAGTAAGAAATAAAGAAGAAAGAAAGAAGAAAGAAATAAGTAAGAAACAAGAAAGAAAGAAAGAAGGAAGGAAGAAAGAAAGAAGAAAGAAAGAAGAAAGAAAGAAGTAAGAAAGAAGGAAGAAAGAATAAAGAAAAAGAAAGAAAGAAGGAAAGAAGAAAGAAAGAAAGAAGAAAGAAGAAAGAAGAAAGAAAGAATAGAGAAAGAAGAAAGAACAAATGAAAGAAGAAAGTAAGAAGATAGAAGGAAGAAAGAACAAAGAAAGAAGAAAGAAAGAAGTAAGAAAGAAGTAAATCAGAAGTAAGAAATAAGTAAGAAAGAAAAAAAAAGAAAGAACAAAGAAAGAAGAAAGAAAGAATAAAGAAAGAAGAAATAAAGAAAGAAAGAAAGTAGTAAGAAAGAAAGAAGAAAGAAGAAAGAAATACGGAAGAAAGAAAGAAGAAAGAAGTAAGAAAGAAAGAAGAAAGAAAGAATGAAGAAAGAAGAAAGAAAGAAGAAAGAAAGAAACAAGCAAGAAATAAGAAAGAAAGAAGTAAGGAGTAAGAAAGGAAGAAGAAAGAAGAAAGAAAGAAGAAAGAAAGAAGTAATGAAGAAGTAAGAAAGAAGTAAGAAAGAAAGAAGAAAGAAGAAAGAAGAAAGAAAGAAAGACGAAAGAAAGAAGAAAGAAATAAGTAATAAAGAATGAAAGAAGAAAGAAAGAATATAGAAGGAAGAAAGAACAAAGAAAGAAGAAAGAAAAAAGTAAGAAAGAAGTAAGACAGAAGGAAGAAATAAGTAAGAAAGAAAGAATAAAGAAAGAAGAAAGAAAGAAGAAAGAAAGAAGAGAGAAAGAAAGAAGAAAGAAGTAAGAAGGAAGAAAGAAAGAATTAAGAAAAGTAAGAAAGAAGAAGAAAGGAAGAAGAAAGCAAGAAGTAATAAAGAAGAAATAAGAAAGAAAGAAAGAAGAAAGAAGAAAGAAACAATAAAGAAAGAAGAAAGAAGAAAGAAAGAAGAAAGAAGTAAGAAAGAAAGAACGAATAAAGAAAGAAGAAAAGAATAAAGAAAGAAGAAAGAAGGAAGAAAGAAAGAAGAAAGAAAGAAGAAAGAAAGAAGAAAGAAGAAAGAAACAATAAAGAAAGAATAAAGAAGAAAGAAAGAAGAAAGAAGGAAGAAAAAAGAAAGAAAGAAAGAAGAAAGAAGAAAGAAAGAAGAAAGAAAGAAGAAAGAGAAGAAAGAAAGAAAGAAGAAGATAGAAAGAAAGATGAAAGAAAGAAGAAAGAAAGAAGAAAGAAAGAAAGAAAGAAGAAGGAAAGGAGAAGAAAGAAAAGAAAGAAGAAAGAAAGAGGGAAGAAAGAAAGAAGAAAGAAAGAAGAAAGTGGTAGAAAGAAAGAAGAAAGAAAGAATTAAGAAAGAAGAAAGAAAGAAAAAGAAAGAAGAAAGAAAGAAGAAAGATAGAAGAAATAAAGAAGAAAGAAGTAAGAAAAAGTAAGAAAGAAAGAAGAAGAAAGAAGAAAGAAGAAAGAAAGAAGAAAGAAAGAAGAATGAAAGAAAGAAATTAAGAGGAAAGAAAGAAAGAAGAAAGAAAGAAGAAAGAAAGAAGAAAGAAAGAAGAAGAAAGAAGAAAGAAAGAAGAAACAAAGAAAGAAATAAGAAGAAAGAATAAGAAAGAAGAAAGAAAGAAGAAAGAATAACGAAGTAAGAAAAGTCAGAAAGAAGTAAGAAAGAAGTATGAAATAAAGAAGAAAGGAAGAAGAAAGAAAGAAGAAAGAAGAAATAAAGAAAGAAGAAAGAAGAAAGAAGGATGAAATAAATAAGAAAGAAGAAAGAAAGAAGTAAGAAAGAAGTAAGACAGAAGTAAGAAATAAGTAAGAAAAAAGAAGAAAGAAGTAGAAAGAAAGAGAGTAGAAAGAAACTAAGAAGAAAGAAGTAAGAAAGAAGTAAGAAATAAGTAAGAAAGAAAGAAGAAAGAAAGAAGAAAGAAAGAAGGAAGAAAGGAAGAAGAAAGAAAGAAAGGAAGAAAGAAGAATGAAAGAAGAAAGAAAGAAAGGAGAAAGAAAGAAAGAAGAGAGAAAGAAAGAAGAAAGAAGAAAGAAAGAATTAAGAAAGAAAGAAGAAAGAAGTAAGAAAGAAAGAAGTAAGAAAGAAGAAAGAAGAAAGAAAGAAGGAAAGAATGAAGAAAGAAAGAAGAAAGAAGTAAGAAAGAAAGAAGACAGAAAGAAGAAAGAAAGAAAGAATAATGAAAGAAGAAGAAAGAAAGAATAAAGAAAGAACAAGGAAAAAAGAAAGAAAGAAGAAAGAAAAAGAAAGAAAGAAAGAAAGAAAGAAGATAGAAAGAAGAAAGAAAGAAGAAAGAAAGAAAGAAGAAAAAAAGAAGAAACAAAGAAGAAACAAAGAAAAAGAAAGAATGAAAGAAGACAGAAAGAACAAAGAATGAAGAAGAAAGAAAGGAGAAAGAAAGAAGAAAGAAAGAAAAAACAAAGTAGAAGTAAGAAAGAAGTAAGAAAGAAACAAGAAAGAAAGAAAAAAGAAAGAAGAAAGAAGAAAGAAAGAAGAAAGAAAGAAGAATGAAAGAAAGAAATTAAAATGAAAGAAAGAAAGAAGAAAGAAGGAAGAAAGAAAGAAGAAAGAAAGAATGAAGAAAGAAACGAAGAAGAAATAAAAAGACAGAAAGAAGATAGAAAGAAGTAAGAAAGAATTAAGAAAGAAAGAAGAAAGAAAGAAGAAGAATGAATAAAGAAAGATCAAAGAAAGAAATAAAGAAGAAAGAAAGAAGTAAGAAAGAAGTAACAAAGAAGTAAGAAACAAGGAAGAAAGAAGTAAGAAAGAAGTAAGAAAGAAAGAAGATAGAAAGAAGTAAGAAAGAATTAAGAAAGAGAGAAGAAAGAAAAAAGAAAGAATAAGAAAGAAAGAAGAAAGAAATTAGAAAGAAAAAAGAAGAAAGAAGTAAGAAAGAACTAAGAAAGAAATAAGAAAGAAAGAAGAAAGAAATTAGAAAGAAAAAAAGAAGAAAGAAGTAAGAAAGAACTAAGAAAGAAAGAAGAAAGAAAGAAGAAAGAAAGAAGAAAGAAAGAAGAAAGAAAGAAAGAAGAAAGAAAGAAAGAAGAAAGAAAAAAGAAAGAAGGAAGAAAGGAAGAAGAAAGAAAGAACAAAGAAAGAATGAAGAAAGAAACGAAGAAGAAATAAAAAGAAAGAAAGAAGTAAGAAAGAAGTAAGAAAGAATTAAGAAAGAAAGAAGAACGAAAGAAGAACGAAAGAAGAAAGAAAGAAAGAAGAAAGAAAGAAGAAAGAAGAAAGAAAGAAGAAAGAAGAAAGAAAGAAGAAAGAAAGAAGAAAGAATTAACAAAGAAGTAAGAAAGCAAGAAGAAAGAAGAAAGAAAGAAGTAAGAAAAAAGAAGTAAGAAGTAAGAAAGAAAGAGAAAGAAAGAAAGAAGAAAGAAAGAATAATGAAAGAAGAAAGAAAGAAGAAAGAAAGAAGAAAAAAAGAAAGAAGAAAGAAATCAGAAAGAAAGAAGAAAGAAAGAAAGAAGAAAGAAAGAAGAAAGAAAGAAAGTAGAAAGAAAGAAGAAAGAAAGAAGAAAAAAAGAAAGAAGAAAGAAATCAGAAAGAAAGAAGAAAGAAGGAAAGAAGAAAGAAAGCAGAAAGAAAGAAGAAAGAAAGAAGAAAGGAGAAAGAAAGAAGAAAATAGAAAGAAAGAAGAAAGAAAGAAATTAGAAAGAAAGAAAGAAGAAAGAAGTAAGAAAGTAGTAAGAAAGAAAGAAGAAATAAAGAAGAAAGAAAGAAAAAAGAAAGAAATAAGAAAGAGAGAAATAAGAAAGAAAGAAGAAAGAAAGAAGAAGGAAATAAAAAAGAAAGAAGAAAGAAAGAAGTAAGAATGAAGTAACAAAGAAGTAAGAAACAAGTAAGAAAGAAGTAAGAGAGAAAGAAGAAAGAAAGACGAAAGAAAGAAGAAAGAAAGAAGAAAGAAAGAAGAAAGAAAGAAAAAAGAAAGAAGAAAGAAAGAAGAAAGAAAGAAGAAAGAAAGAAGAAAGATAGAAGAAAGAATGAAGAAAGAAAGAAGAATGAAAGAAAGAAATTAAGAAGAAAGAAAGAAAGAAGAAAGAAAGAAGAAAGAAAGAAGAATGAAAGAAAGAAATTAAGAAGAAAGAAAAAAGAAAAAAAGAATTAAAGAAGAAAGAAGTAAGAACGAAGAAAGAAAGAAAGAAGAAAGAAAGAAGAAAGAAAGAAAAAGAAGAAAGAAAGAAAGAAGAGAGAAAGAAGGAAGAAAGAAAGAAGAAAGAAAGAAGAAAGAAAGAAGAAATAAGTAAGAAAGAAAGAAGAACGAAAGAAGAAACGAAGAAGAAAGGAAGATCAAAGAAAGAAGAAAGAAAGAAAGAATGAAAGGAGAAAGAAAGAAGAAAGAAAGAAGAAAGAAAGAAAAAAGAAAGAAAGAAGAAAGAAAGCAAAAGAAAGAAGAAAGAAAGAAAGAAGAAAGAAAGAAGAAATAAAGAAGAAAGAAAGAATGAAGAAATAAAGTAAGAAGAAAGAAAGAAAGAAGAAAGAATGAAAGAAAGAAAGAAAGAAAGAAGAAAGAAAGAAGAAAGAAAGAAGAAAGAAAGAAGTAAGAAAGAAGTAAGAAAGAAGTAACAAAGAAGTAGGAAACAAGTAAGAAAAAAGTAAGAAAGAAGTAAGAAAGAAAGAAGAAAGACCAAAGAAAGAAGAAAGAAAGAAGGAAGAAAGAAAGGAAGAAGAAAGAAAGAAAGAAAGAAGAAAGAAAGAAGAAAGAAAGAAAAAAGAAAGAAGAAAGAAAGAATAAGAAAGAAGTCAAAAAGAAGTAAGAAAGAAGAAAGAAAGAAGAAAGAAGGAAAGAAAGAGAGAAAGAAGAATTAAAGAAGAAAGAAAGAAGAAAGTAAGAGAGAAGAAGGAAAGAAGAAAGAAAGAAGAAAAAAGGAAGAAAGAAGAAAGAAAGAAGAAAGAAAGAAGAAAGAAAGAAGAAGGAAAGAAGAAAGAAAGAAGAAAGAAAGAAGAAAGAAAGAAGAAAGAAAGAAGAAAGAAAGAAGAAAGAAAGAAAGAAGAAAGAAAGAAGAAAGAAATAAGAAAGGATGAAGAAAGGAAGAAGAAAAGAAGAAGAAAGGAAGAAGAAAGGAAGAATAAAGAAAGAAGAAAGAAAGAAGTAAGAAAGAAGTAAGAAAGAAGAAAGAAAGAAGAAAGAAAGAAAGAAAGAGAGAAAGAATAATTAAAGAAGAAAGAAAGAAGTAGAAAGAAAGTAGAAACAAAGAAGAAAGAAAGAATGAAAGAAGAATGAAAGAAGAAAGAAGGAAGAAAGAAGAAAGAAAGAATAAAGAAAGAAGTAAGAAAGAAGTAAGAAAGAAATAAGAAGGAAAGAAGAAGAAAGAAAGAAGAAAGAAAGAAGAAAGAAAGAAAAAAGAAAGAAATAAGAAAGGCTGAAGAAAGGAAGAAGAAAGGGATAAGAAGGGAAGAAGAAAGGAAGAAGAAAGGAAGCATAAAGAAACAAGAGAGAAAGAAGAGAGAAAGAAGAAAGAAAGAAGAAAGAAAGAAGAAAGAAAGAAGAAAGAAAGAAGAAAGAAAGAAGAAAGAAGAAGAAAGAAGAAAGAAAGAAGAAAGAAAGAAAGAAGAAAGAAGAATGAAAGAAGAACGAAAGAAGAAAGAAAGAATAAAGAAATAAGAAAGAAAGAAGAAATAAAAAGGAAGAAAGAAATTAGAAAGAAAGAAGAAAGTAAGTAAGAAGAAAGAAAGAAAGAAGAAAGAGAGAAAGAAGAAAGAATGAAAGAAAGAAGAAAGAAAGAAGAAAGAAAGAAGAAAGAAAGAAAGAAAAATAAAGAAGAAAGAAATAAGAAAGGAAGACAGAGGAAGAAGAAAGGAATAAGAAAGGAAAAAGAAAGGAAGAAGAAAGGAAGAATAAAGAAAGAAGAAAGTAAGAAGAAAGAAATAATGAAGAAAGAAAGAAGAAAGAAAAAAAGAAGGAAGAAAGAAAGAACAAAGAAAGAAGAAAGAAAGTAGAAAGAGAGAAAGAAGAAAGAAAGAAGAAAGAAAGACGAAAGAAAGAAGAAAGAAGGAAAGAAGAAAGAAAGCAGAAAGAAAGAAGAAAGAAAGAAAGAATAAAGAAAGGTGAAAGAAAGAAGAAAGAAAGAAGAAAGAAGAAAGAAAGAAAAAGAAGTAAGAAAGAAAGAAGAAAGAAAGAAAAAAGAAAGAAAGTAGAATGAAAGAAAAACGAAAGAAAGAAAGAAGAAATAAAGTAGAAAGAGAGAAAGAAGAAAGAAAGAAGAAAGAAAGACGAAAGAAAGAAGAAAGAATGAAGAAAGAAGAAAGAAAGAAGTAAAAAAGAAAGAAGAAATAAAGAAGAGAGAAAGAAGAAAGAAAGAAGACAGAAAGAAAGAAGAAAGAAAGCAGAAAGAAAGAAGAAAGAAAGAAAGAATAAAGAAAGGAGAAAGAAAGCAGAAAGAAAAAAGAAATAAGAAAGAAAGAAGAAAGAAAGAAGAAAGAAAGAAGAAAGAAAGAAGAAAGAAAGAAGAAAGAAAGAAAAAAGAAAGAAGAAAGAAAGAAAGAAGTAAGAAAGAACTAAAAAGAAGTAAGAAAGTAGTAAGAAAGAAGTAAGAAAGAAAGAAGAAAGAAAGATGAAAGAAAGAAGAAAGAGGAAAAAAAGAAGGAAGAAAGAAAAGAAGAAGAAAGAAAGAAAGGAAGAAGAAAGAAAGAAGAAAGAAAGAAAGAAAGAAAGAAAGAAAGAAAGAAAGAAAGAAGAAAGAAAGAGGACAGAAATAAAGAAGAAAGAAAGCAGAAAGAAAGAAGAAAGAAAGAAGAAAGAAGAAAGAAAGAAGAAAGAAAGAAGAAAGAAAGAAGAAAGAAAGAAGAAAGAAAGAAAGGAAGAAGAAAGAATGAGGAAAGAAAGAAGTAAGAAAGAAGAAAGAATGAAGTAAGAAAGAAGAAAGAAAGAAGAAAGAAAGAAGAAAGAATGAAGTAAGAAAGAAGAAAGAAAGAAGAAAGAAAGAAAAAAAGAAAGAAAGAATAAAGAACGAATAAAGAGAGAAAGAAGTAAGAAAGAAGAAAGAAAGAAGGAAGAAAGAAAGGAAGAAGAATGAAAGAAAGAAAGAAGAAAAAGAAAAAAGAAAGAAGAAAGAAAGAAGAAAGAAAGAAGAAAGAAAGAAGAATGAAAGAAGAAACAAAGACGGAAGAAATAAAGAAAAATGAAAGAAGATGGAAGAAGAAAAAAAGAAGAAAGAAAAAAGAAATAAAGAAGAAAGAAGAAAGAAATAAGAAAGAAGTAAGAAAGAATTAAGAAAGAAAGAAGAAAGAAAGAAATAAGAAAGAAAGAAGAAAGAAAGAATAAAGAAAGAAGAAAGAAATAAGAAAGAAGTAAGAAAGAAAGAAGTAAGAAAGAAAGAAGAAAGAAAGAAGAAAGAATAAAAAAGAAAGAAAGAAGAACGAAAGCAGAAAGAAAAAAGAAAGAAAAAAGAAAGAAGAAGAAGAAGAAAGAAAGAAGAAAGAAAAAAGAAAGAAAGAAAGAAGAAAGAAAGAAGAAAGAAAGAAGAAAGAAAGAAGAAAGAAAGAAATAAAAGAAAGAAGAAAGAAAGAAGAAAGAAGAAAGAAAGAAGGAAGAAAGAAAGGAAGAAGAAAGAAAGAAAGAAAGAAGAAAGAAAGAAGAAAGAAATAAGTAAGAAAGAAGTAACAAAGAAGTAAGAGAGAAGAAAGAAAGAAGAAAGAAAGAAGAAACAAAGAAGAAAGAAAGAATGATAGAAGAAAGAAAGAAGATAGAAGGAAGAAAGAAGAA